>NW_027397072.1:36569968-36825199 GCF_003265705.2 Callorhinus ursinus | reverse complement strand
GCCTGACCTCACCATGCAGGAAATGTCAAAGGCAAGCAGTGGGGAATGGGCTGGGGGATTTGCCTTTGCACTTAACTGAAAAGATAGGGAGCAGCAATGAGAGAAATCCCTTCCAGAAAAATCTAAAAAACAGTGGGCCAAATTGATTAACTTGCAAAGTTAGTTGGACTGGCAAAGAAAAATCCCCCCAGAAACCACCAAGTTCAGGGGAAGATGGTGAGAAAATTTTACACGTTAGAATAATTTACACTAGAAAGCCAGGCTGAGGCTCCCACCAGACCTGGCGCCCTCCCATCACATTACTCATCACGGCTACTCATCTGCCGGCCCCGTGGACTCCTGGCTTGTTTTATTCCTAGATGGATCCTAGCCCCTGGCACAGTGCCATCCTTCCATCCACCCTGCATTCTCCGCCTCAAGGGCCAGCCCTTCCAGCCCCAGCTAAAATCCACCTCTCCTCCCCCTGATGATCTATTTGATGTCTTCCCCTCTCTTGGGGCGCCAGCCCTTTCAACACAAGTTGGGACCCCGTGTGCAGGTCTTACTTCCTCTAATGCAGTGGAAGCAATTTGAGGACAGGACCTATGTCTAATTAATGGCCTGTCTCCAATAAAACCACCAGGAAAGGCACTGATTACTCAAATAAAGGCAAAGATGCAAACATATGGTGATTTATGAAGCTTCAGTCTGTTTTCATTCTGGACAGCTCCATCTTTCTTTCCCTGGACCCTCAAGCAATCAGCACACTAGTAATTGAGTATCTACTATGCGCACTGGAGATACAATGATTAGTAAGAAGACATGGACCTTGCCCTTCAAGGAGCCAGCCCTTGAGGTCATAGAGTCAAGTTGACCCCAGATACACATGAGGTTGGAGGGTGGGCTCGGTGGGCGGTGGACTCTGAGAAGGAGACTATATTAGTTTTCTAGGGCTGCTGAAACACAGGACCACAGACTGGATGACTTAAACCAGAGAAGTGTATTATCTTACCGTTCTGGAGGCAGAAGTCTGAAATCAAGGTGTTGGCCCGGTTGGTTTCTTCTGACCGGTGTGAGGGAGGGCTCTGCTCCAGACTGCTCTCCTTGGCTTGTAGATGGCCGTCTTCAGGCTCAACGGTGTTCTCCTTGTCTGTGTGTCTATGTCCAAATGTCCTGTTTTCATTAAGGACACTGCTCATGTTGGATTAGGGCCAAACCTAATGACCTCGTTTTAACTTGATTAGCTCACGAAGACCCTATCTCCAAATGGGGTTACATTCTGAGGTTCTGGGAGTTAGACCTTCGACGTAGGTATTTTGAGGGGGGACAAAATTAAACCCATAACAGAGGTTAGCAGGCGGCATGTTTACTATGGGGCGTCCTCAGAATCAACACCTGTGGAAGGAGGGGAGGAAGCAAGAATAGGTGGTGAGAGACTAGCACAGTGACATGGAGCTTAGAGCCTCAGCTGACCCCAAAGGGAACTCTTGAGCTAAAATGACCCTCCAGAGTTGTCCCAAACTAGGCCAAAATGGGCTTGCGTTTATACCCCTACAGGAAGGGGTCTAACCTGGGCTCTCTACATCAGAGGCAGTCCCTGAAGGAGCTACAGCAGGAAGCTGCCCACAGCACAAGTCCTTCCTTATGGGGTGGGACACAGAGACAGCCTCAGCAGAGGTGCTGTGAAAGTCAAGGGTCAGGGCTCCTTCCCCGGGGGGAAGATCAGGGAAGACGTCCTACAGCAGGACATCATTTGCCCCTGAATGCAGGGTGGGAAGGATTGGCTCATGAGAAGCCAGCAGGGGGCTCCGGGAACTGTGGGGACTTCCCCCGGTATGGAAACAGAGGGAAGAAATGAGGCATAACTGTGGGGGGCCCCTAGAGGCACCTGCAAACATTTGCTGTGGGCTGCAGCGGGAGGTCCTCTCTAGAAACTCCAGTGGGGGCCTGAGCTGCCCAACACGGAGGCCGGATCACGGGTTGGCAGGTGATGGGAGCTGCCACTGTTTCTAAACAGGACAATGACACTGTCAGAGCCACACACGAAGAGAGTTCCAGAGCAGTGCTATGGGACATGAGTTTCTGGTGGGAGAAGTGATGTATTCCCACAGTGCCGGGGGGGGGAGGGAACACTGCTCTGGAGTGGCGGGGTTGGACCGGTGGGGACAGGGGAGAGGGACTGCGGAGGGAGACACCAGGGTGTGCCTGGGGCCGCAAGGCAGAGGAAGGGCAAGACTTGACCCTGGGCACGGGAGATTTCCAAGCAGAAACCTCAGGACAGGAACACATTTGAAAGAGAACACAGGTTCTCTGGGGATACTCAACAGGCAGTTGAAAATGTGGGATGAGAACCTGAGAACTAATCAGGACTGGGATGATGGGCTTAGAGCCCGGCCACAACAGGAGTCCCAGAGAGAGCCCAGACATGACCAGTCTCAAGGGACCTCCATTTGGGAAGAAGGCAAGACCAGTGTAAACAGCCGTCTGCCCCCGGGTCCAATCCCACCTGCAGAAGAGCTGACCGGAGGTGTGCAGCTGCGGCTGGGCGGCATGGGCAGGGGTGGGGGAGGAGGGCACTTGACTTGCGCCTTGAAGGAGGGCTAGAATCAGCTTAGGAACAGCAGGTCCTGTGGAATGACTGGGGTGAGGCCCCAAAGGCCTAACCGAGCCCCAAGGAACAGAGAAAAATGGCTGGAAGTGATAAGTAGTTGAGAGGTTGGATCACTGGTTCCCGGTACAGATGGAATATAGAATATGGGGAGCAGATGAGTTGGAGGGGGCGCCACGGACTGAACCACAGGCCCTCGCCCTGGCCTCCCAAGTAGTCCACCTGCTCCTTCACTGTTCTCTCCTCCCCGCACCGCCAGTGCCTCCCCCCACATTGTAGACTTCTGGAACTCACTTTTCTTCTCCATGCTTCTCTTCCCTACCACGTGCCAAGCCCTTGGCTGGCTGCAGGGCAGCTCCCAACCCCGGCACGGACAGAATCTTTGCTCCTCATTTGTCTGCTGGAGAGCAGGGGCTGCCCTCTGACCAAACGGAGATTCTGGCCTGTTCTATGGGGGACACAGCAGCCACGTGGGTGAGTCCATTGATGCTCACCCTCTACAGGAGGCCACAATGATGTCAGCAGCTAAGGGGAGAGACTCCCCCTCCACAAAACTCTTCCCCCTTCCATCCACACCAAAACTTGCTCTCAGTGAAGGATCTGGAACTTCTTTGGACTAAGGAGTAACAACTGGTAGCGTTCACTAGGACCTTGTGTGGGAGAGGAACTCAAAGGTGGGGGGCAGTAGGCTGCCTCAATTGCATTGCTAGCAATCCCTAGAAAGCATTTCCATCATTTGAAGTCCTTTCTCAAGGGCTCGCCAAAAGTCCTCAATGACCAGAAGTCTGTGACCCTTCTGTCAGCACCAGCTTCCCCGGCCACTCGGGGTTCCTCCTGAATTCCCCATCCTCCCCCACAACTGCAAGCTTCCACGCCTCCCACCTCTGCCATTCAGAGTCGTTCAGCTCAGCCGCAGCCTCCGCCCTGGAACTGCCTGGCCAGCCCCTCCGCCATGAACGAGGCCTCCCTCCTCTGGTCAGCCAGGCAAAGGTGGAGACCAGGAGCGTGCCCTTGGTCAGAGGCAGAGGAGGGGCGAGCAGTGAGGCTGAGGGTCCCACCAGGCCTCCATTTTTCCCTCTCTCCTAGGTTGTTGACTAAGACCCTCTGTCATAAAAGATTAACAGGAGAAAAACATAAGTTTAATAACCTGTATACCTCCTGTACACCTGGGGGATATTCCGGAAAACTGAGTTAACTCCCCGAAATGGCCCAAGGAAATCACCTCAGACGCCATTTCCAGCTAAAGACAAAAGAAGATGTGGAGGGCTGGGAGAGCCAGCTGTGCGGGCTCTTTTTAGGCAAAGCACAGTCACCGAGGGTAGGATTGTCATGCAGATGAAATACGCCCTTCTCCGGTGAGAAGAGTCCTTGGACATTGAGTCAGCCCAGTCTTCCTGGGACCGAGAGGCACTCTTACAAATGGAGATTTCTCTTAGAGATGTAAATGCTTTTACAAAAAGGGTAACTCCTATTTGGTTTTCAGAGCTTCTCCTGAGTCTGCTGGAGTTTTGTTTTTGTTTCTGTTTTTTTTTTTTTTTTTTTTAATAACCAGCTCAAAATAATCCTTATGCCAAAGAGGCATATTTGGGGGTGGCAAATTCTTTGCCATAGACTCAGGGTTCTAGCTGTCAGCCACTAGGCAGAACCCACCGGCCTTACCTAAAACAGATACTGGGACCCCCTTCCTCAAACATCATTAAGGCCTAACCTTCAAGGGTGGGGGCTCCTGGGGTTTTATGGCAAGGAGCACCTCCTGCCAGCAAGGCGGTCCCAGGGAGGACCCAGCTGGCGGGCCTTCCTTAGGGTTCCAACGGAGTTTTCTCCACTCAGTGTCAGAAGGAAATAGCCGGCCGTTCCCTCCTTGTAATAAATGCCTCTGCATATTTGAAGACAGTAGTTAAGTCATTCTTGAGCTTTCTCATCTCCAAACTAAACAATCTCAGCCTCTGTAACCTTTCTTGGCAAATTCTAAGGCCCATATGCAGCGGAAAAGCAAAACAAAGCCATCTGATGGGGGAAAGGCCTCCTATCTCCAGCCCAGACTCTGGGCTTTGAAACTCTGGTCTGCACTCGGGTCTTTATTACATGTAACTTCAGTAGCTTCCAGCACCCGAGCCTGCGAGAGCCCAGGTGCTGGGGCAACTCCAGGCCCGGGGACGGGCGCGAGGCTGCGTCAGCGCGGGGCCCCGTTTGCATTTCTTCTGTGCTCACGCTCATGGTGGGGGATGAACGGTACCCTGGGGAGTGACCCAGGAGCCCGGTCTGCTGCAACTTCCGGCCTGGGTCCCCTGGGGGTGGGACAGTGGCGGGGGCGGCGGGGGCGGGGGGGCAAGAGCAGCCAGAGAGCCAGGCAGCCTGCTGGGAAGGCTGCCCTTTGACCCCGCAGAAGCCGGTAAGACCGGTTTCCCAGGTACTCACGGCGCAGGCTGGTAACCTTACCCTTCAGCCGGCCGAGGGGGGGCACTTCCTGCTGCTTCTGAATCAGGGGAGGCTACCTCTGCTTAATTCCCCTCAGCAGGGTCCCCCGGTCCCATTCAAATTCCTCTGGTGGTGGTTTTCCCTGGGTACCTTTCCCCCATTTTCACTAGGTTGTCCCAGGAGACCCAAGGACAGTGTATTCTCTGTCCCCTGGTTTGCCGCCTCCCCTTCGGCCTTTGTCCTTCTTTTGGTCTCCAGGGCCTTTTTCTTCCTTCAAAGGTCAGTCTTTGCTGCTCAGGCCAAGCTTGCAGGGAAGGGAGTCACCTTACAGGCTCCTACTGTCACTTAAGCAAATTCAACACACTTTTTTTTTTTTAAATAAAGAAAAAGTCGTTTGGATGGTGCCGGGAATTCTGTGCGCCATTCCAGTTATACCCCAGAGTGGACCCGGAGTGCAAGTCTTGATCTCTCCGTGCCTGGTCCTTTGCTGCTTGCTGCTCTGCTGGCAACAGCCAACTGGTCTTTAAGGAGACACAGTACGGGCCAGTGTAGTTCCTAAGTACGAGTCTTCAACTGCAAGCAAAGAGAAAGCTCCTTTCCTAACCCTGGAGGAAAGACCCGGCGGTGAGGACTTTCCAGCTGCAAGAAAGTGTCTCAAATGTGGTGCCTCCATTCAGGTTTTCAGGAGTTTGGGCTACATGACAAATGGGCCCTGGGGATGACTTTAGAACTCAACGCCTCAGGCAGAGGTGCCTCCCCTGTGTGGCTCTTGGCTGGATCTCCACCACGGGTTGGTGAGCTCCAGGCAGCTCCACATCTGGCTCCCTTCTTCTTGTATCCCCAGCACCCAGGACCGTGCCTGGCACTTACGTCACCTTCCTACTGTGCTTTTTGACTCTGTTGCAATATTTGAATTAACTCATTAGTCCCACTTGGACATTTATGGAGTGTCTACTGTGAATGCTATACTATGGATGGTAGGGGGCAGGGATTCAAAAAGACAAAAATCACACTCTCCTTCCCTAAAATGTTTATAAAGCCGTGAGCAACACAAGACATAGAAAGGTGGAATGTAAATAAAATGCAACATGATGTACCCCGACTCTGCCAAAGATATTTTCACAAAAGCAAAGATCCTCTTGCCAAACTCCTGTGTTTTCTAAAGCAGCTTTTCCTAAAGCGTATTCTTCAGGATGCTAGTTACTCTGGGTGTTAATGTGAAAAAGCTTTGGCGGTCAGAGGAATTCAGGATCAGGGTGGGCAGATTTCTTTAACATAGGATTTCTTCAAAGAAAGAAACTCAATCTTCACTTCACATCATATAAAAGGGTTCACTCAAAAATAGATCATAGACATAAATGTAAGAGCTAAGGCCATAAGACTCCTAGAAGAAAATACAGGAGAAAAACTTAGTGACTTTGGTTTTGGCACCAATTTGTTACATTCAACAAATAAAGCACAAATCGCAAAAGAAATAATTTATTAACTGGATCTCATCAAAATAAAAAATAAACCTTTGCTTTTCAAAAGACATTTATAAGAATGAAAAGGAAAGGCACGGACGGAGAGAGAATATTTGCAAAACATATAGATGACAAAGGATTTGTATCTAGAATATGAAAAAGAAGTTATTTATAAGAAGACAAACAACATATTTTCTTAAACGGGCAAAAGAGCTGAACAGATACTTCACCATGTATAGGACTGGCAAATAAGCACTTGAAGTCAACATCATTAGTCATTAGGGAAATGCAAATTACAACCACAATGAGATACCATTGAACACCCACTAGAGTGGATAAAATGAAAAAGACTGACCATACCAAGTGTTTGCAAGGGTGTGAAGAGACTGGAACACTCATTCACTGCTGGTGGGAATGGAAAATAGTATGACCACTTTGAAAAGCATTTTGTCAGTTTTTTTTAACAGTTAAAAATATACCTACTGTATGACTCAGCCATTCCACCCCAGTTACTTACACTCCACAAAAAAATGAAAGCATATATTCACACAGAGACTTGAGACTTGGTACTCAACTATTCAAATTGCCAGAAACAGGAAACAACCCAAACGAACCCCAGTAGATGAATAGATTAACAAATTGTGACATATAAATACAGTGGAATTATACTCAACAATAAAAAAGGAAGAAATTATTGTTACACAAAGAAGCATGATGGAATCTCAAAATAATTATGCTGAATAAGAGAAGGCAAGGCAAAGCACATACATACTATGATTCTAGTAACATAAAACTCTCAAAAATGCAAATAATTGATAGTAACAGAAAGCAGATTGGTGGTTGCCTGTTGGGGGCAGAGGATTGAAAAGCTGGAGAGAGGAAATACAAAGTGGCAGAAAGAAATTTTTGGGAGTGATGTATATGTTCATTATTTTAATTGTGGTGATAGTCTCAGAGATGTATAAATATGTCAAAACTCCTCAAATATACACTTTAATTATGTACAGTTTATTATGTGACAATTACACTTTGATAAAGCTGTCACAAAAGAAAGAACGCTTATCTTCTGGAGATATACACTGAATGTTTTACAAACAAAATTATCTAAAGACTGAAGTTTGCTTCTAGATAATACAGGAGTAGGTTGTGAAGTGGGTGGTGACATCGATACAAGGGTGATATAAAAGATGGGCCACCAGTTGACAGATGTTGAGGCTAGGTTCATTTTCATGCACGTTTGAAATACTACACTGAAAAAAACACCTCCTAGAAAATGTGACTTTAACCCTAAGAATGTGGTCCAGCTTACCACCGTATTTCTTTCTTCAAAGCTTGAGAGGGATCTGGTTATCTTTTTTTTTTAAGTAAGCTTTATGCCCAACGTGGGGCTTGAACTCAGGTCCCTGAGGTCAAGAGTCGGATACTCTACTAGGACAGAAACGACAGTAGGTTTTATGTTGTTCCACAAAAATATGTATAGGTGATACAATCCACATGAACTGATTAAAATTGATTTGAAACAATTAATAATAATCAATGCAGGTCTTTTGGCAGGCTGAATTTTCTCAAAGAAGGAATAATTGGCAGGGGGTTGAGAGGGCATCCTTAACAAGGAGGGCGTGAGATGGCCTCAAAGCTGCCCTTGTACAGTGCTTTCTGGATTGATACAGTGCAGGTGCATCAAAGTAGTGAAATAATTGAGAGATGTGGACTAGGAATTAGAAAGTGAACCCTGAAGGCCTCCTCAGTACCCAGCTCCCAAAGAATGAGCATCATTATCCCACACCCCCATAACCCTGCAGCATCAACATTGCAGCCCACAGTGCACGGAAAATTCCAAGCCTGTTAACAATTAGGACAGTGCCCCTCTAATGAAAGGATGTTTGTGAAATTTTCTTGAATGTCTCGTGTGTGAATGTGTAGTGAACTCTCCTACATTAAATTCTCCGAGGATTTTACTCTCTGTGAGGGTTTGATAACTCACAGCGGAGTGGAGACATAGGTGCTACTTGGTGAGCATCCAGACATGTGAGTGGGGACACACAGATACCACTGCAGAGGCACTGGAGGTCATGAGAGCAGCCAAAGATGTTGTTCAGAAAAGGTATTTGGGTCACTTGGCTCTAAAACCCACAGAGTTTGTTCATATAGACCAGGCATCATGTTAAGGCCTTTTTAATTTTAATTTAAATTTTATTTATACAGTGTTTGAAGAGATAATGCAATCTGGTGACTTTCAGCAAAAAGCAGGCAGTAAGGATCTTTGAAAATTCTTATTCTCTTATAAAGCAATAATAAAACTGATGTAAAAAAAAAGTTAGAATCTTTTTCAGAACTCTGGAAATTAACCAAAGGCTTGCAGCCATCCAGAGAATGTTTATTCAAGCAAAACAGTTGAATTTCACTAAGAACAGTGAGCTTTATGGCATTTTAACTCTCCCCACACCCATCACCCTCTCTCTAACTACATGGTAGCACTGAAAACCAACAGCCTCCAATCATGGAAAAAACCAATCTGGTGGTTCTCTGGAAGACCCCACTTGAAAATCTGTCATTTAATCTGACTTGAAGTTTGCTCAGTGTGAAAAGCCATTTCCTCTAGTGCATTTGTTAAAAACATTTAGAGGCAATTGTTTAGCTTCACAGATGCTTGAGGCCGTGGTTACCAGTTGGGGCAAACAGTAAGCTAACCCAAAATTTAAAGTAAAAATTGGGAAATGGGATGTGCCTAGGGGCTTTGAAAAGCTCTGGCATATTCTGGGGGAATCTCAAAGGCCATGAGGATTGGTAAGACTTTGCATATAGTCAGGGCTGTGTATATACTCAGAAAAAAAAATCAAGAAGGCACTAACCTCTCACCTCTGGCTACCTTGGTATTCTGCACAAGTAGAGGCCAAAGTAGAATTGCCAACTACTTGGCTGAGTGTGGAAGGCATATCCTAACATGCTTACAGAGCACCTCAGCAAGGACTGGGAGACTTATTGGTTCTAGGCCTTTAAGGAAATCTCTGTCCAGTCATTAGCTGACCATTAAGCTAACCAAGCAGAGATTTTAGTACCTACACAGGATGAAGGCTACAGACTTTACAGAATTACATCAGAAAAGTCACTGAACAAACAAACAGCAACAGCAACAAACCCTGGGGAGTGGAAGGGAGAATATGATTTTCAGCATTGCCGCCTTGTATTATTTTCCTTTAGTTCTTTAGACATGGCTCCCTTTAGTTCTTTGAACTAAATTTAAGATTTTGTCTAGTAAGTCCTATGTCTGGGCAACACTATAAACCAACTAGATCTAACAGACATCTACAGAAAACTCCACTCAACAACAGTTGAATATGCATTCTTCTCTAGTACACAGGAAACATTTTCCAGGTTGGATCATATGTGACACCATAAAACATGTCTCAGCAAATTTAAAAGGATTGAAATCTTCACTGACCACAGTGGAATGAAACACGAAAGCAAGAACAGAAGGAAAACTGGAAATTTCACCAAATGGAGAAATTAAATGAGACACTTAAAAAAAACCAATGTGTCAAAAAAAGGAAATAAGGAGGAGAAATGCAAAGTATTTTGAGATAAATGGAAGTGAAAACACACCAAAATTTATGGGATGTAGCAAAAGCAGTGCCTAGAGGTAAATTAATAGCTGTGAACACTTATATTTAAAAATAAACAAACAAAATTCTAAATCAATAATCTAATCTTCTGCTGTAAGAAGCTAAAAAAAGAAAATCAAACCCAAAGCAAGCAGAAGGAAGGAAACAATAAAGATTAGAGCAGAAATAAATGAAATAAAGGATAGGAAATCAATAAAGAAAATCACAAAACCAAAAGTTAGTTATTTGAAAAGATCATGAAAACTGACAAACCTTCATTTGTATTGACCAGGAAAAGATGAGAGTACTCAAATTACTAATATCAGGAATAAAAGAGGAAACATTACTACTAACCTTAAAGAAACAAAATCAAGTATAAGAAATACTGTGAACAAGTCTACATCAACAAATTGGATAACATAGATGCAATGGACTAATTTCTAGAAAAACATAAACTACCAAACCAGTTTTGGTTTGTATCAGCCTATATTGTATATCTCAAGTAGAGAGATTGAATTAGAAATCAAAAAACTTCCAACAAGAAAAACCTCAAGACCAGATGGCTTCATTGGTGAATTCTACCATATGTTTAAAGAAGAAATGATGCAAATCCTTGACAAACTACTCCAAAAAATGAAAGATGCAAATCATTCTATTACACCAATATTACCCTGATCCCAAAATCAGACATCTGTAAAAAACTATAGATCAGTATCTCTATGAATGCAGATGCAAAAGACCTCAATAAAATATTAGCAAACTGAATCCAACAACAAATAAAAAGGATTTATCCAAAGAGGACCAAGTAGGATTTATCCCAGGAATGCAAGGTTGTTTAAGTATACATAAATCAATCACTATAATACACTATATTAATATAATAAAGGACAGAAACCACACGATATTTTCAAACACACAGAAAAACATTCGATGGGTGTGCCTGGGTAGCTCAGTTGGTTGGGCGTCTGCCTTTGGCTCAGGTCATGATCTTGGGGTCCTAGGACCGAGTCCTGTGTCAGGCTCCCTGCTCTGGGGAGTCTGCATCTCCCTCTCCCTCTGCCCCTCCCCTCACCAGTGTGTGTACTCTCTCTCTCTCTCAAATGAGTAAAATCTTAAAAAAAAAAAAAAAGGAAAACATTTGATGATATCCAACTCCCTTTCATGACAAAACACTCAACAAACTATGAAAAGACAGTAAAGTAAAGTAAAAATTGGGAAATGGGATGTGCCTAGGGGCTTTGAAAAGCTCTGGCATATTCTGGGGGAATCTCAAAGGCCATGAGGATAAGTAAGACTTTGCATATAGTCAGGGCTGTGTATATACTCGGAAAAAAATCAAGAAGGCACTAACCTCTCACCTCTGGCTACCTTGGTATTCTGCACAAGCAGAGGCCAAAGTAGAATTGTGAATTCTCTAAACTGATAAGAAACATCTACAGATTAAATACCAAAAGTCAGCTAACTTTTTGGAGAAACTGACAAGCTAACCCTAAAATTCCCATGAAAATGTAAAGAACTCAGAGTAGCCAAGATGATCTTTAAAAAAAAAAGATTTTATTTATTTATTTGACAGAGAGAGAGAGAGAGTGAGAGCAGGAACACAAGCAGGGGGAGTGGGAGAGGGAGAAGCAGGCTTCCCGCGGAGCAGGGAGCCCGATGCAGGGCTCAATCCTAGGACCCTGGGATCATGACCTGAGCCGAAGGCAGACGCTTAACGACTGAGCCACCCAGGCACCCCTAAAACTATAAAACTTTAAAAAGCAAATATAGGTATAAGTCTTTGTGACCTTGAATTAGGCAATGATTTCTTAGATATGACACCAAAAGCACAAGCAACTAGAGAAAAAAATAGATAAATTTAACTTCATAAAAACTAAAAACTTTAGTGCTTCAAAGGACACTATCTAGAGAGTGAAAACTCACAAAATGGGAGAAATATTTGCAAAAATCATTTACAAATCATTTGGATATATGATGAGTCTAGTATCCAGATTATATAAAGAATTAGTATAACTCAAGAATAAAAAGATAAATACCCCAATTAAAAAATGGAGGAGGGATCCGAATAAACATTTCTCCCAAGAAGATATACAAAAAACAAATGAAAAGATTCTTAATATCATTAGCCATAAGATAAATGCAAGTCAAAACCACAAGGAAATGTCACATCATATCCACTAGGACAATTAAAAGAGAGAGAAACACAAGTGTTGTTGAGGATATGCAGAAATATGATTCTTCAGTACATCGGTAGAAAATGTAAAATGAGTGCAGTCACTTTGGAAAAAAATTTTGGCAGTTCCTCAAAATTATAAACATTGAGTTACTATGTGACCCAGTGATTTCATTCCTACATATATATCTAAAAGAATTGAAAACATATTCACACAAAAACTTGTACATGACTGCTTCATAGCAGCAGTATTTATAATAGCCAAAAGGTCAAAACGACACAAATGTCCACCAACTAACTGATAAATAAACACAATGTGGTATATCCATATAATGGAATACTACTCAGTAATAAAGAGGGATGAAGTACGAATGTATACTAACACATGATTTACGCTAAGTGAAAGAAGCCAGTCTCAAAAGTTCACATTCATATGAAATACCTAGATAGGCAGATCCACAGGGATAGAAAATAGATTCATGGTTGTCAGGGGCTAGAGGAGAGTGAATGGGGAGTGGCTGCGAATGGGTACTGATTTTTTTGTGAATTATGCACAAGTTCCAGAATTAGGTGGTGGTGATGGTTGCGCAACCTTGCGAATATAAAATCTACTGAATTGTATACTTTAAAGGGGCGAATGCTATAGTATGTGACTTGTATCTCTATCTTCTAAAAAAGATAATGTGGTCTAATGGTTCACAATTCAAAAGACACAAGAGTCAGGAATGAAAAGTCTTCCTTCTTCCTCCAAGAGCAGCTGCCCATCACCTCTACAGCCCTTGGGACACATGTGCATCAAGGAAGCAGTCTTCTGTTGTTCGAGATGTAGTTCTATGCACATCTTTTCCCTTTTTTATTCTCTGCACGCTGCTTGGAATTTTGCTTTTTCCTTAGGCATGTGTTCTTGACTGTAACCAACGAGCCCCTTTATATTATACATTCCGGAACGACTCAGTACAGATGAATATATCCTACAGATTAACATGAGATATCTGTCTGTAATAAATATTATCATGATGATAGTTAATTATATTATATTATATCACCACCACCAGCAGCAGCAGTAAACAGCCCAATCCAGATCAAGGTGCTGGAATTAAATTTAGTCTCATCTGAGCTCAGGGAATCTGAGTCTTGGCCAAGACACCCCAGCGTTTGTCTAGGATTTTGTTTTTAGAAGAGTTTGTGGTTATATGATTCCCAGTGAAGATGTACACACTCAGGTGAGCCTTCAGTCTTCTGAACACTTTTGTTCCTGAAGACGCTTAAGGGAACTGCTTAATTGAGTTAGATCGGCAAAGAGATGGTCTGACCTGCCTTGGGCCACAGTAAACAAAGACCAAATACACAGCCGAGGACCACATCTGGAAACCCCCTCCTGGGGCTCTGCCGAGCCTGGGGTGTGTGTGGTCACCTGTGGCTCTGCACAGAAGCCCAGAGACCCCACAGCTTACAAGTTAGAAGAGTAAGTTCCAGTACAAGTCCCCTGCTGCTCTCATAAGGATTAGATTGCTAAATTTGTGCTGGACTCCTTATCATTGAGGACCTAGAATTGAGGTCTTAGGGTCAGTTTTTGCTCATTTGCTCATCGGTATGATAGAAATTTCTGTATAAAAGCCACTGACAAGGGAGCTTCAGCTGGTCCATTTCTCCTCTCTGAGTCTTGTTCTTGTTGGTCCTTCTAAATGAAGGACCCCATAATGTCGCTGTCTCTGGTTATGAAGTTAGTAGGACATGTACCCTGAGTGGTGTTCTCATCAGGCATTCAAGTCACTTCCCAGTGACGGTCCCTCTATGCCCTAATACCAGCGGCATGCGGTCATGCTGGTTGCTCTTCCAGGTCTACCCAGCAGGGGAGGAGTGCAGGGGCTCCTCCCACACCTGGAGAAGGGACCGTGGAAGAGGGTGGAGTCAAACAGGCGGTGGGGTTTGAAAGCTGGAGAGACAGAATCTAGGGTAGCGGCTCTGGATGCTAACAGAGCCTAGCCCGCACGTTGTGGAGAGGATTAATGAAATAATGCAATCACACACCAAATGTGCTTAGAACAGCTGCTGCTCAAGAAGTGTTGGCCTTGGCACCAAGAGCATGGAGCAAACAGCTGTCTGCAGAAGAGAAGGCCCATCGAGGAAACTATTTTGCAGAAACCACAGAGGCCATCTGGCCTTGGATTAAAGGCTTTGTGAGGGTCTGGGGCAACTTTTATAGGGAATGCAATAAGGAATCCACTGGGAAGAAATCAACAGCTTGGCAGCTGCAAGAAGGACACACCTGAGTAAGAAAATCATGGTGGAGTGAACACTGCCTCTTGGCAAGTGATTCTCAGAACTCAAGTGTTCTCACCCATTGTCGTACTACCTAACTCATAAGAAGATCACTGCAATAAGATCTGTAAATGCTGAGTCTTCTGCCTGACACAAGATGAGCACTCCATAAATGGTGGTGGTGTTGGAGGTGATGTTTCCAGAAGACTTTAGAGACTCCTTCTAGAGCAGGCTCAAGGTCGTTGAGCAGGTGTTATGAGGAGCTCACCTGGGTACAAGCCAGGGCAGGGCACCTCGGCCTCTGAGGGGCAGAGAAACTACTCTATATAAGAGAGCAGGAGCTCCCTTTTTCCTGGGTGAAGATGGGGATTCCAGAAGGAGGAGGGTCAGGGATGAGGTCTTAAAAGAGAAAGAATTTGGGGAAAGAAGACATTTATCCAGTAGGCAATTTGGTTTGGCTTTGAAGTGTGTGAGGTTAACCTCTTCTTTGGGCTCGTCAACGTCATCTATAAAGTCTATGCTTCTCACCACCAGTTTTGGAAAAGCGGACTCATTGGTTGTCTCAAAGAGAGTTTGAGTCCTGTGCTGAGTTAGGCATGTGATTAAAAACAGACTAACCCCATGGAGGCAGGATCCAGAAGACAGAGAACGGCTGACATCTGGGATATGCTGTCATTGCTGTGATCACAGTGAATCCAGAAGAGGGGTCAGTATTAGGGATAGAAGCAGATGCGGGCTAAAAGCATGGTCCGTGAAGGGAGTGAAGGGGCTCTGACTGGGCATTCCTTGAACCAGCCCCAGAGGGAATCATAGCAGGAAGAAGAAAGATGGTTTAAACTTCACAGGAAGCAAGAGAGTCAAGAGGTACCCGTTAAGCCAGTGTGGAATGTCTTGAGCCCTCCAGCAACCAACAGCACACTCTGCCCATGTGGTGGATCTTGGTGATTGTGCCCAAGAACCTCGGGCTTGGGTCTGGATTGGATGACCTTAGACTTGGGTCGGGAGGCACCCCAGGTGTGCAGTTTGCACTTTTTTCTTGTGGTGGTCTTGGAGAGGGCCAGATTCCTTGGGCTCTACCGACACAGGTGAGTTGGCTCTCGGGTCTGAAGTAGCAAATAGAGGAACATAAACAGTTTGGCATGGGAGGACAGAGGTAAGGAGAGCTGGCGAGGCCCACTAATTCAGTGAGTTTAACATGATACCCGAGTTTCCAAATTGGAAACACACGACCCCATTCATCTAGTCGACAAACATAAGCACATAGTTTTTAGTTCCACACACTGAAAACTGTCCGAGATGCCTGGGATGCGACTGTTCTCTTTCCCGCTCCCTCCTTGCAACTGCCCTCAATACTGAAGCTGATTTATACTTGCCTGAACATTAATTTTACTGAAGAGGCATTTGATATGGTCAAAACCCAACATTACACTAAATATACTTCGGTCAGTCTTAGGCTAGAAGATCAAAATGTGACCTTGTGGTACGACTTACTATATATTTCCCCTCCTGGCCCCACTGGCCTGTGAAGAGAAGCTTGTGGCTTCTCAATGGTACCATGATTTCATAATCTGAACCCTATCCGATAAAACCGATACATGGTTTTAAATTATATTGTCTTTAACTTTGTTTTATTGAGGAGTCTGTGAAGTCCCTGACCCTGATCTTGTCTTTCTATTTGAGAAGTAAAGGCTATGCTCTTTGTAAAAGAACTTGGGTTATTCCTGGAGCCACCGATGGGGTTTTCACAATTAAGCTTATTTAAATGACAGGACTTCTCTACCTGCCCCTTCCTGCACAGAGAATTTTTACACTTTTTTAAGATTTAAATTGAAGACTAAAGCTACAAATGCTTTTACTATGATTAATGTTTTAAAGATGAATGTTGTTTTTACTATGATTAATGTTTTAAAGATGAATGTTGTATTTGTATGTAATAATGTACCATATTCACGCAGGTCCACTTACATCCTTTTTATTCTCCGGCTGATGTTTCCTGCTTCCAGGGATTTAGAATGGCTGTGATGGTTTGTTTGTTTTTTTTTAATTTTTATTGTTATGTTAATCACCATACATTACATCATTAGTTTTTGATGTAGTGTTCCATGATTCATCATTTGTGCATAACACCCAGTGCTCCACGCAGAACGTGCCCTCTTTAATACCCATCACCAGGCAAACCCATCCCCCACCCCCCTCCCCTCCAGAACCCTCAGTTTGTTTTTCAGAGTCCATCGTCTCTCATGGTTCGTCTCCCCCTCCGACTTACTCCCCTTCATTCTTCCCCTCCTGTTATCTTCTTCTTTTTCTTTTTTCTTAAAATATGTTGCATTATTTGTTTCAGAAGTACAGATCTGTGATTCAACAGTCTTGCACAATTTACAGCGCTCACCATAGCACATACCCTTCCCAGTGTCTATCACCCAGCCACCCCATCCCTCCCATCCCCCATCACTCCAGCAACACTCAGTTTGTTTCCTGAGATTAAGAATTCCTCCTATCAGTGAGGTCATAGGATACATGTCTTTCTCTGATTGACTTATTTCACTCAGCATAACACCCTCCAGTTCCATCCACGTCGTTGCAAATGGCAAGATCTCATTCCTTTTGATGGCTGCATAATATTCCATTGTGTATATATACCACCTCTTCTTTATCCATTCATCTGTCGATGGACATATGATGGTTAGTTTTATGTGTCAAGTTGCCTGGGGTTCCCAGAGGGCTGGCAAAACATTCTTTCTGGGTGTGTCTGTGAGGGTGTCTCTGGACGGGGTCAGCATTTGAACTGGCAGGATGAGCAAAGATGATAGCTCGCATCAAAGTGGGTGGGCTTCAGCCAGTCCATGAGGGCCTGAATTGAACAAGAAGGCGGAGGAAGGATGAATTCATTCCCTCTGCTTGAGTTGGGACATCCGTCTTCTGCCTGTGGACATCACTGTTTCTCGGGCTTTCGGACTCAGACCAGGACTTACACCCTCGCCACCCCCTATCACATTCAGATGGAATGACACCACCGCTTTCCTGGTGATCCAGCTTGCGGATGCCTGATTGTGGAAATTCTCTGCCTCCATAACCAGGTGAGCTCATTTCTGTAATTATAAATACATATATACATACATACATGCATGCATGTATACTCATCCTATTGATTCTCTTTCCCTAGAGAACCCTATCTAATACGGGGGCTCTCTTAGAAAGGGACACCATCGAAGGTCAGCTTTCTCACGGGGCCTTTCCAGCTCTCAGGGCAGCTTGGAGAATGGGAGAAATGGCCCTCATTGGACAGAACAGAGAAAAGGTCCAGTGCTCAAACAAACACATGATCATGTGCAGAACGGGTGCTATGCAATGTGCCTAAGTTTCAGACTGATTTTTCTAGAACCAAGGAGTGAAGGTGTGGTGCCCAACCCTATTCTGGCTAGGGCTCCAAATTTCTCTCTGCTAGGTGGCCACAGGCCCAAGGTCAGAAAGGGGAAGCACCTGCGGTTCAGGACAGTGCCTGTACCCTGACCACCAGGAGCAGGATCACCAGTCTGCACCCTATTTGTCTGCATTGCTTAGCCAGAAAGGACATGCCCAAGCCTACTCAGGGCTGACAGCACCCACAGGTTGGAAGGACAACGGGATCCTGAGGCTCCGTAGTCCTGTCACTGAAAAAAAAAAAAACCCAGAGAAGAAATTGCAGCTCAGGTCACCACATGTACAGCCCCAAGGTCAGCACAAGGCTCTTGATTATCTTGCTGTGAACCGGGTGTGGCTGGAGACTCCATAGCCAGTGGGTCCCAGTTGGCCCAGGACAGAGAGGTTTCCTAGGATGCAGGACTTTGGGTTTTATTTTTTTTAAAGATTTATGTATGTATGTATGTATGTATGTATGTATGTATGTATGTATATTTGAGAGAGAGAGCATGACCGGGGGTGGGGGGGGGAGGAGGAGGGGCAGAGGGAAAGAGAATCTCCAGCTGACCCTGCTGAGTGCAGAGCCTGATGCAGGTCTCAATCCCATGACCCAGGTGATCATGACCTGAGCCGAAATCATAAGACGCTCAACTGACTGAGCCACCCACGTGCCCCAAGGACTTTGGGTTTTAAAGCTAGGGAAATTGAGCCAGGATGAATGGGTTGCCCTAGGAAGGAGCTGTGAGTGACAGACATGAAGGATGCTATTCATTTGAGGGCTCAAGACCCATTCCGAATCACCAGGTAGAGCCCACCTTCTCCCCAAAAGCACCCCACTGAATGAGAACTGGCTCATTCTAATTCTGCCTGTTTCTCTTCCGGACCCCGGGCCAATACCTCCTTCCCCATCATCCCCTCCCCACTGACTCTGAGCCCCACGTTGCCCTCTGCTACCCTTGTGAGGGCACCAGCCTGCCTGCGCTGCATTTCATTTGCAGCATTGTGTGTGCAAACACAAAAGAAGACCTAAAAATGCAGGACTCCACCTGACCCTCAAAGAGAATAAATCACAAGTGCATTTTTTTAAAAGTTAGAATCCTGAAAGGATTTAAGATGAGCAAACTGGAATAAAAACAAACAAACAAACAAAAAAACCAGTATTTTACCCAGAAGGCAGCACACATTCCTTTCTTCAGTTGTGTTTCTTTGATAAAGCATCCTGCCTCTCAGAGCCATAGTGCGCCCACCGGGGCAAACACTGACGCCTGCTTGTTTAATACCTTCCCCATGCTGTGCGCGTGCCAGCACGATCGTAGTTACAGTGGAAAAACAGCACTGTGGCTGCCAAACCAACAAAAGCAGAATGATAGGCACTTTCATAATTTCAGTCCCAAACTATACTGGGCCAGGGGGCGTGAAAATCCATCAGCCTGGGTTGGCATTCTGACTCCCTCACGCAGGGTACTTCACCTCCGAAGCCTCCTCTAAAACGGCATCCCCGTCTCAGACCAGCAGTTGGCCCGAGGCCGGGTATACAGCAAGTGCTCAGCTGCTGTTCCTGTCCATCCCTCCTGTGAGATACCTTCTTGAAACTCCTAAATATGCCCCATGTGACAGCAAAGACAGCTCTGTCAATGGGGGCATCTCAAGGGAGCCGGGTGCCCTCAAGGACTCACTCAAGTCGACTCTTTGTAGGTGAGGAGATGGACGTCCCAAGAAAGGCTTTGATCTGTTCAGCACCACCTAATGGGAAGCTGGGATGGGCTCTCTGGACTCCCTGTCCAGTGCTCTTTCCACTAGAACTGGCTGTCAGTCTTCCATAGGACATGGAAATACAGCCAAAAGGAAACCAGAGGGGACTTTTTTTTTTTTTAATCTTTGTTCTTTTGTTGGTTTCATTCTCTTCTGTTTTGTTTTTATGCATGAAGCTTTTTGTTTGTCTGTTATTCATGAGGCTTCCTACATGCGGGGTAGGAGGTACAAATCTGAGTCTACAGGTTGCTGGTGTAAGAACCATACCGTCTTCATTTTGGCGGGTAACAGAACATAATTTCTGCTTCGGGTCCTCCTTTTCTTGCTGTGGAAGCTAATCTTGGTGTATGAAATTGGTCCTCCCTGCCTGGGGATGCATCTGGGCTAGGGCCTGCCAACACTGTGATGAGGGATAGGCAGGTGCCGTCTCTCATCCCCCCAGGCCTGGCCTTTTGCAGGCCTGACTTCAGCCTCTTCCTCTTCCCTCAACCACAGGACATTGGGAGGAGCCTCCCTCAGGGGCTCCT
This sequence comes from Callorhinus ursinus, assembly GCF_003265705.2. Lineage (NCBI taxonomy): Eukaryota > Metazoa > Chordata > Mammalia > Carnivora > Otariidae > Callorhinus > Callorhinus ursinus. The sequence continues at coordinate 36,805,016 of NW_027397072.1, read as the reverse complement.
GCACCCTCCTAAGCCTGCCTTCCAGGGAGAGCAGGGAGCTTCCGGTGAAAAGCAGCCTGAGAATCCAAGGATCACGCAGCCCCATGCACCAGGGTCCCTGGGGAGAGAGAAGACCAACGTCATGCCTTTGAACCTGGGTACCAGAGGAAAACAGCTGTGTGTTTGGAACAAAGGAAAACAATCTCTGCCAGGCAATTCCTTCCCATGCTGGCTGCAGGCAGGGTCCAGAAGGCCATAGGCTAGGCTGTGGTTTGTAACCTTGCATGTGGACACAGGCCCAGAAGTTTCTTCAAAGACGCTAACATGTTTCCAGAGAGGGTCCTGGGCCCATTCAAACATCCGCTGAAGAGGAGGTGCCCATCCAGCCATCCATGCAGCTCCTGACTTCCCTGTATCACAAGTGATGAGCTTAGCACGGAGCAAAGCTTAGGTGGCGACGGGTAGATAGGTGGATGGGAAGAGGGCAGAAAGGGAAGAGTGAGTGAGAGCAAGAATGAGGTCTGTTTGTTTTTTTTCTCCATAAGAGATGCATATACACTCTTACAGCCCATCATTTAAATCCCCTTCCATGGTTTCAGTTTGCTACGGACTGTTCTCCATCCCCGGTTAAGTTCTCGGAAGGCAGGGACAGCTGCGTGTATGCGTGAACTTCACTGTGCCTTATCCATCCTACACAATCAACAAACGCTTCATAAGTAAATCAAATGCCTGCCTGATCCTCTAAAAATGTCTTACTATTTTCAGGCAGGTGATTAGGGCAAAGAGCGTGCATGGTATATGCATTGGGAATCACAACATTTTAAATTTAAAATAGATGATTTTTAGAAACCAGTAAATGCCCAGTAGAAAAGGAATGAGCAGTAGACAAGTGGGAAAATCGAAGCTCTCCTCTTCCCCCATTACATTCCCCAAAGGGTGCCACTGTTAACATTTCAGACTTCATTTCTTTAATAAAATAAACTTTGAATTAACTTGGTGAAATTGACAGCTATTAATTTTTTTATAATTTATTTTTTCATCTTCGAAATTGTAATTTCCTCCATGTCTGTTTTTTATATCCTCTTTGTCATATTTTTGTAGTCCCCCAAGTACTTGGTCAAGTTGACTTTTTTTTTAATGCAAAATTTATAAACTCTGAAGCACACACATCTTAAATGTACCTGAGATGACTTTTCACAAATATCAAAATAAAGAATGTTGCCATCACCTGAAAATATTCTTCTATGCTTCTTTCCAGTTAATCCTTTCTTTCCTAGGAACAACCACGGTTCTGATTTTCTTCCACCATAGATTAGTTGTGCCTGTTCTAGAGCTTCCTATAAACACAGGTGTACTTGTTTGTGTATGCTTTATTTTGCTCAGCATAATGCTTCTGGGATCCATCCTTCCTGTGTCATCAATGTCTGTTCCTTTTTATTGCTGTGTAGCATTCCATTTTAAGACTATACCACAGTTCACTTATCCATTCTCCAGTTCATGAACAGCGGATATGTCCCAGTGTTTCCATTCCAAGGAACAAAACTTCTGTGAAGACTCCTGAATGAGTCTTTTTGTGAAGGTACCTTTCCATTTCTCTTGGGAAAAAAACAGGGAGTGGAAGTGCTGAGCCACAGGGTAGATGTTTATATAGTTTTGTAAGAAGTTGCCACATCCTCACTAATATTTGGTAATGTTAGTCTTTTTAATCTTAGGTAGGTCTGTAGTGGTATCTTTCATTTCTCTGCTGAGTAATGGTTGAGTGCCTTTTGTATCCCTATCAGCCATTTGTCTATCTTCTCTTGTGATGTGTCCGTTCAACTCCTTTGTCTTATTTATTTTTTTAACATTTTTAAAAGATTGTATTTATTTATTTGACAGAGAGAGAGAGAGCACAAGCAGGGGGAGCCCCAGAAGGAGAGGGAGAAGCAGACTCCCCACTGAGTAGGGAGCCCGATGCGGGGCTCCATCCCAGGACCCTGAGATCATGACGTGAGCCAAAAGGCAGACGCTTAACCGACTGAGCCACCCAGGTGCCCCTAGCTCCTTTGTCCATTTTAATTGCATTGCCTTTTCATTGTTGAATTGAAAGAGTTCATTATATATCCAGGATATCAGTCCTTTTTCAGAGGTTTTGCAAATATTCTCTCCTGAAATGCTTGCCTATTTATTTTCTTAATGGAATCTTTTATCAGCAGAAGCTTTTAATTTTGATAGAGACTAATTTATTGATTTTCCCTTTTTTCTTTTTGCTCTCTGTTACCTGCTTATCAAACATTTGCCTATCTCTAGGTTATGAAGATATTCTCATACGTTTTTCTTGAAAAGATTTAGGGCTTTACATATTGGTCCATGATTTATTTCAAATTACTTTTTGTTTATGGTGTGAGAAAGGAGTTGAGGTTTTGTTTGTTGGTTTCCATATGAAAATCCAATTAATAGAGCATCATTTTTTGAAAAGACTTTTCTTTCCCCACTGGATTGTTTTGGCACCTCTGTCAGAAACCAAATGACTGTGGAAGTGTGGGCCTATTTCCAGGCTCTCTGTTTAGATCTAGTGATCTATTTGTCAATCCCTATGTCATTATCACATTATCTCGTACTGTGGTTTTATACTGTTTTCAAGTCAGGTAGTTTGAGCACTCCAAATTTGTTTTTCTATTTCAAGATCATTTCAGATACTCTAGATTCTTTGCATGTCTATGTAAATGTTAGAATCAGTATGTAAATTTCTACAAAAGATCCCCACTAGTAGTAGTATTAGGATTGCAGTGACCCTATAGACCAATTTGTAGAGAACAGACATGTTGGCAATATTGAGTCTTCAAAATTGTGAACATAAATATATCTCTCCATTTCTTTGGGTCTTTTAAAATCTCTCTCAATAATGTTCTGTTCTTCAATATAAATGTCTTGCCCATCTTTTGTTAAATTTATTCCTGAGTTTTTCATGGTTTTTTTTTTTTAGAGATTTATTTTATTTTAGAGAGATAGAGAGGTGCATGTGAGCAGGAGGAAGGGCAGAGGGAGAGAGAGAATCTCAAGCAGTCTCCATCCACACCGAGCACTGAGTCAGACACAGGGCTTGATCCCATGACCCTGAGATCATGACCCGAGCCAAAATCAAGAGTTGGACATTTAACCAACTGGGTCACCCAGGCGCCCCTCTTTTATGCTTTTTGATGGTATTTTTAATGGAATTGTTTTTCTAATTTCATTCTCCAAATTTTTGCTGCTACTACATGAAAGTACAATTGATATTTTATTTTATTTTGTTTTTTAAAGATTTTATTTATTTATTTGACGGAGAGAGAGAGAGACACAGCGAGAGAGGGAACACAAGCAGGGGGAGTGGGAGAGGGAGAAGCAGGCTTCCCACAAATCAGGGAGCCCGATGCGGGGCTCGATCCCAGGACCCTGAGCCAAAGGTAGATGCTTATGACTGAGCCACCCAGGCGCCCCTACAATTGATATTATAACATTAACCTTGTATCCTGTAATCTTGTTCAATTGATTTATTAGTTCTAATAGTTGTTTTATAGATTTCATAGGATGTTTGACATAAACAATCATATCATGTAGAAAGTTAGTAATAATTCTTTTCCAGTCTTTATGCCTTTATTTCCTTTACTTGCAATACTGCGATGGTTAAGACTTCTAGTTCAATGTTGAATGGAATAGGTGGGAATGAGAGTAGATATCCTTGTCTTGTTCCTAATATTGTGGGAAGTCATTCAGTATTTCACGGTTAAATATGATGTTAGCTGTAGGTTTTCATAAATGCCTTTTATCAGATTGAAGGATTCTCTTCTATTCTTCATTTTCTAAGGGTTTTTATTATAAATGAGTGTTGAATGCTTTTTCTGTCTCTGTTGCAATGGTCATACAATTTTTTCCATCATTCTATTAATACGGTGGATTACATTGATTTTTTTCCTTTTTTTTAAAGATTTTATTCATTTATTTGACAGAGAGAGAGAGAGAGAGAGAGAGATAGTGAGAGCAGGAACACAAGCAGGGGGAGTGGGACAGGGAGTGAGCTCATGACCTGAGCTGAAGGCAGACGCTTAACGACTGAGCCACCCAGGCGCCCCTTGATTGATTTTTCTTTCTTTCTTTTTTTTTTTTTAAAGATTTTTTAATTTATTTATTTGACAGAGAGAGACACAGCGAGACAGGGAACACAAGCAGGGGGAGTGGGAGAGGGAGAAGCAGGCTTCCCACCGCAGGGAGCCCGATGAGGGGCTCCTGGGATCATGACCTGAGCCAAAGGCTGACGCTTAACGACTGAGCCACCCAGGCGCCCCTTGACTGATTTTTCTAATATTAACCCAACCTAGCATTTCTGGTATGAATCTTACTTAAGCACGTATCATCCTTTCTGTAGATGGTTAGATTCAACTTACGAATGTTTGTTGTTTTTTTTTTTAAAGATTTTATATTTATTTATTTGACAGAGAGAGACACAGCGAGAGAGGGAACACAAGCAGGGGGAGAGGGTGAAGGAGCAGCAGGCTTCCTGCCGAGCAGGGAGCCCGATGCGGGGCTCGATCCCAGGACCCCGGGATCATGACCTGAGCCAAAGGCAGACAGGCAGACACTTAACAACTGAGCCACCCAGGTGCCCCACGAATGTTTTGTTAAAAAGTTTTTGCACCCACGGGCACCTGGGTGGCTCAGTCCATTAAGTGTTGGACTTTTGATTTCGGCTCAGCTCATGATCTCAGGGTCATGAGATCGAGCCCCACATGGGGCTCCACGCTCAGCAGGGAGTCTGCTGGAGATTCTCTTTCTCTCTCCCTCTGCCCCTCACACCCCACTCACACATGCTCTCTCTCTCAAAAGTAAATAAACAAATCTTTAAAAAAAAGGTTTTGCACCCGTGTTTTTAAAAGTTTTTTTCTAGTATCTTTGTCAGGTTTTATATCAGAATCAATGCTGGCCTCATAAAATAAGTTGGGAAGTGTTCCTGCCTCCTTTGTTTTCTGAGTTTGTGAAGGATTTGCATTATTTCTCTCTTAAATGTTTGACAGAATTGATAAAACTATCTTGGGCACAGTTTTCTTTGTGGAACATTTTCTTTAATAATGAATTCAATTTCCTGAATAAGTGTAGGTTGTTCAGATTTCTGTTTTATCATATGTGAGTTATGGTAAGTTGCATCTTTCAAGGAATTTGTCCATTTCATCTAGGTTGTCAAATTTGTTGGCATAAGGATTTTTATATTATTTTATGACCCTTTTAGTGTCTGTAGCCCATTCAGTGTTATTCTGATACTGGTGACTTGTGTTCTCTCTCTCTCTCTTTTCTTGATTAACTAGAGTTGATCTTTTCAGAGACCCAATTGTTTTTATGTCACCAATTTCTGTTCTTATATTTTTTATGTCTTTTCTTCCACTTACATTGGGTTTTCTTTTCTTTCTTTCTTTCTGTCCTCATTTTTTTATACTCTAAAGGTAGAACTTTAGGTCACTGATTTTAGATCTTTGTTCTTTTCTAGTGTAAGTATATAAAACTATAAATTTCCCTCTGAATACTGCTTTAACTACAGTTCATGAATGTTAATATGTTATTTTCATTATAATTCTGCTCAAAAATGCTTAAATTTTCCTTATGGTTTCTTCTTTGGGCCATAGGTTATTTAGGAGTGTGTTGTTTGATTTCCAAATATCTGGGGTCTTCCAAGATATCTCATTGTTGTTGATTTCTAATTTAATTCCATTGCAATCAGAGAAAATACTCTGTAGGATTTCAATTCTTTTCAACTTACTAAGACTTATTTTATGATAAACCTCATATGGTTTATCTTGACAAAAGCTCCGGAGGCACCTGAAGAGAATGTCTATTCTGCAGTTGTTGGGTATAGTGTTCTAAAACTAGAGATAGTGATGGTTTTGTATGGGTCATCTATGTCTCTACTGATTTCAGACCTAGTTTCTCTATCAGTGACCGGAAAGGGGAGGTGTTAACATATCCAACCATGATTGTGGAACTGTCTTCTCCTTTGAGCTCTACTATTTTTGCTTCATGTATTTGAAAGTTCCGTTATTAGGCTCATACAGGTTGATAATTATAATGTCCACTACATGACACGTCCATTTGTCATTAGGACATGTCCCTCTTAGGTCTGGTAGCACTCTTCATCTCAAAGCTAACTTCATCTGATATGGATATACCCACTGCAGCCTGCTTAATGCTTAATGTCTTCATGGTATTTCTTTTTCCATTCATTCTCTCAAAGTCTCTGTAGATGTTTGTTTCTGTTTAAAGTGAACTCATCTTCTTATCCATTGAAAGTATCTTTTTATGTTCCTTATTTTTAGCTCCTGAAACCTATGTTTCACAGTGCTCATATTATTTTCACATCTGTGGTTCAGAACATGTAAACCTGAATTCTACAAATTAAAAATATATATTATGCAGAAGGCAGTATCTGATAATAACATATCCAGAAAGTTTCAGAGACATCCACATTTCTGGACCTCAGCAATTTAGAGTCAATTAAGTCTTAAATCATTTAATGACTTGGGTCCTAGATCAGCTTCATGATATGACACTTCTTTGGGTGCTAAATAAAGTTCTCATCATTGTTTTTGAAGGCATGATCATTTCTGGGTTATTTTAACTCTCAAATCTAAACTGAAAAACCCAACCTGAAGAATAAAAAGAAAAAAAAATGTGCCACTTAATACTTACGAGGAAGTTCTTGGTTTTAAAGTTCTTAGTAAGAAGAATTGTTTATATTATTTTTTGAATTAAAGATTCACCCCAATAGAATCCTGAGCACTTTAACTTTTTGTTTTTAAAGATATTATTCAGACTAAAACCTAAACACCACAGCGTGTGTGTGGGTGTATTATTTTCAAACTCTGACATTTCTTGGGAGTCAAATGGTGGCTAAGCTGAGGGTGGGAGCCTTAAAAAGAGAAAATAAAAATTGTCACCCTGTTTTCTGTAACTGGAGCTGCAGGATCAGGTCTTCGTCCTTCTCTGTGGGAGGTCTGGTAGACATACACACCTGCACTCACACACGGGGAGAGTACAGTCTTTGCTAACAATGATGCGCAGCATTCAAAATCCCTAGAGTCAGACCCGGTGCCTGAAAGATTTAGGCCTAACATTACTTTGGCTCAGTAAAGACTTTAGTTGGGAATTACAGTTAGTAGCCCAGGAACTATTTCCCAAAGATCTTTAAGGCTTACTAGCAGAGGCAACAGTGGCAATAATGGCAATCACAATGACATCGTCACCAATGACATTGTCACCATAGCTGCTGCCGTCTATTGATCCCATCACATGTGATCACACGTTGTCTTCATCCTCCCAACAACCCATTCACAGACCACACCTGTGGCCCTGGGGGGAAGGGCAGAAAATATCAAAGGGTAAGGGATTGGGCCAAGTTTCGAGGTTTTATGTGAGAGGTCCATGTGGCTGGGGTATGCTAACAAGGCACATCAGTTCACAAGACTCTTCAGAAACCCTGACATGCTGGAAGCGCCCCAACCTGCCAGCCCCTGCAGATATGACTGAAATAGGAGATCCAGTAAACATGGTCACCGAAGAGCTAGTTCATTTCTTGGAAAAGGGATTTCCAGAGAGTTCTCAGAACATATAAATAGCAGCACCATAAAGACAAACGTAACCATTCAAGGAATGGAGAAGTATATTCTCAAAAATTACACTCCAAGCCAGAGCTGCGGTTCAGAAAGGGGTTTTTATGTTGTTGTTTTGTTGTTTCAGTTTTGGCTTCAGAAAGGATGCGCTGCCCTGTTGTAAACAGTTCCTCAGCAGTGGGCAGAGTTCCTCAGCAGTGGGCAGGGGTGTGCCTTCACAGTGGACTCAGACATTTAGACTTCGGCATAGGTAGAAAGACACAGGACCTACCCAGGCCGCTCTTGGGGTACACTCAAAAGAGCAGTGCTCTGAGAGAAGAGCATGGCTTTTCAGAAGCAAGCATCTAGGAGATGTTTCCAGAAATCTTGTTGTGACTTGTACTGCAGCTTTCCCTGCCTCATTTCTGCAGCTAGGGTTGCCATGCTTCTCTGATAGACCAAGAATCTAAGTCTTGAGCTAGACTCTCTCATTGCTGAACACACAGATGCCCAAATCTTTGCAGTGAGCTCTTGTGTGGGCAGGAGCCCCTGGAGGGGAATCCTCAGATCCTATCAGGCCCAAGGCTGCTGCCTTGTTGGATCCTGGGTTAACTTCTGTACCTCACCAGGGGTCTACCCTATGATACCCTCCACTCCATGCCACGCTCCCGGCCATGCCCTGTTGACTGCCTGCTTATTTCCAGTAATTGCTAATGGGAGTCCATCTCAGAAGGGCAAAGGATCCAAAGAGTTCCTGGAATGTGTTACAGTAGAACTTCACTTGTCTAACGGGCTGCTTTCCAGATGCCCGTTCCTTATCTCCAGGAAGCCAAATCTTGGAGAACAAAGAAATGTGATTTGAGATGACCCCCTGTTCTTCTTGGGCAGCTGATGAACCAGAAAATGTGCCTGCAGGGAAAACCTCATTTGGGGGAAGTGAAGAGTCTAAAGTTCTTTATTTTGAAAATAGAGAACAGCCCTTCTCACACTCCTTCTAGCTGGGATATTACCTCCCCCACTCCTCCAAAACGAAGGGTCAGTCACATTTCGGGGGCAACAAGGCAACCATGAAGGAAATGCTGGAAAGCAAACTTCATTTTATAAGCCACGGGTCTCTGAACTTTGGAGGCAGCTACTCCCCAGGGCGGAGACCTGGCCCTCCTCATTCACTGAACACCCTCTACGGATGAGGGCTTAGAGTTCTTTACGGATAGAAGTAGCCAATGAGGAAGGAGAAAACCAAAATGCAGCTTTGCCATTCTTTGTTGCCAGGCACTTTGGGGATAGCCAGTGTGCCTTCCTTCTACCACTCCAACCTTACATGCACACACGTGCACTCTGGTCCCATGGCCCCTGTTCGTCATCTGATTGACAGCCCACCTCGCACGCAGGTGGTCATGAACCTGCACCAAGTCATCTGAGTATCTGCCCATGGCAACTTGCACAGTGCCTGCCACACGACCTGCAGGGACATGATTGTAAGACCACTTCAAGGCAGCTGATGGCTGGGCAGTGGTCTACCCTGAAGGCTGGTGCACCAAGGTCTGGGTCAAGAAGCAGGTTGGGCTCAGTCCACCTGGTGTGTAGGATCTTCTTCCTGGGTAGCAGCTTATTCAGGTGGAGGCCGGTGAGCTTCACAGGTGGGTCTAATATAATCTTGAGCATCCTCTAGATGAGAGAATATAGCATATGCTGATTTGAAGATTAATTCTGTATATGACTTCCCCAGGCAGAGATTTTTTTTAAGCAATGTTTTGATCAACATTTAGGAATGTGGGGAGAAGAGTCAGTTATCTGTTTAACTGGTGATACAGTGACATGTACATACTTAAAATAATATATGAGTTTGGAAATGTTGCTTTTTCCATACTTTCCATACTTTTTCCATACTCAAACCAGCATCTTTGCCATCACCAGATCCCTTTTTTTTTAATTTAATTATTTATTTAGGTAATCTGTATACCCAACATGGGGCTCAAGCTCACAATCCCGAGATCAAGAGTCACATGCTCTTCCAACTGAGCCAGCCAGGCACCCCAATCAGATCACTTTTTGATTATGTCACAGTTTGTTCACAAACAGCTCACTTTAGTAGTATCATTTCAGATGCAGAGACTCACCCCAAGAAGACCACGTCACACGGCCATTGATGGAAGCATTGGGGTGTTGAGTTTTGCCTTCGACCCTTAGGTTTACAGTGGTTATCTGCCCTGTGACACTACATCACAGCATGGCTTTCAAAAGGATCCTCAAGGGGCGCCTGGCTGGCTCAGTCAGAAGGGCATATGACTTGATCTTGGGGTTGTGAGTTTGAGCCCCACGTTGGGTGTAGAGATTGCTTAAATAAAACCAACTAACTAAATGAATAAATAAATGGATCCTCAGAGGGCTGGATTACCACATTAACCCTTGGAATTGCCCCTCTGTGTGTGTGTGTGTGTGTGTGTATTTGTCTTCTGTTAGTGACCCTTCCAGCAACTAAAACTAGCCTTGTTAGATGCTGGAGCCAATAGTTCTTTCCCAGATCTGACTTTGTGCTTCAGAATAAATTGTTCAAAATCATCAAGCAAATCAATGCCCTGTAATATGAAAGGCTTTATGAGGATTTGATTCTACACTTGATCTTAGCCAAAAGGCCGAGAAGCGATTCTAAAGTGACTTCCTCTCTTCCGTAGTAAGAGTTCAGAAACCAAAGCAAACCTTGCCAGAGGTTTGGGTATATCTCAAAAGCACTGGGGTTTGGGTATATCTCAAAAGCACTGGGGGTGGCTCAGGGTCCTAACAAGGTCGCTGTGAAGTTGACCAGTGCCTTAGCAAGTGCCTGGGTCTGAGAAGCCAGATCTCTTGAGCCCACAGGGCCAGCAAAACTTGGCTCGTCCAGCTGCCATTCACAGGCAGACTCTGCAGGACCGAGGGACAGAGGGCTGCCCAGGGCTAGAGAGCAGAGGACCACTAGGCTGACGCTCAACCCTGGACCCTTGACTCAAAGCCTCCCCCCAGGGCTTGCCCTTCCCCCTAACTATATGTGCCCCAAATTGTCACCAGATCTCGGGAAAGCACTGGCTTTGTTGGCATAAACACCAACCCTACAGCACACCCCATCATTACCAGATTGGTAGTTCTTGTCTAGGTCTTGCGGCTTTCTTTGGGTTTTCTCGGGTGTTTCTCTCCCAAACCTTTTCCCTTTCTTTTGATTATATTCACATAAACATTCAGCTTTGTAGCCTTGAGGCATTTTCAAACAGAGCTCAGTTTACCCATCTGGATTGCCCTGAGCCGAGCCTGGCGGGGCCCCTGTGTGGCTGCCCATCCCCTGTGGTCTGACGCCCACTCCCAGCTGTTCCAGCCTGACCGCCACTCTGCCTTCTCCTCCTGTCTCTTTCCTCTTCCCCTCTCAGCGGTAGAACCATCTGAGGGTCCCAAAGGAGGAGACCTGAGGTTCTTCCCTCAGGCAAACAAGACTGGAGGGATGACGTAATCCCTTTAGGTCTTAGACAAACAACCTTGTGGCTCCTGGCTCTTTGGGCCCTTATTTTGGTTGCCTCAGGGCACCGGGCAGAAGGCCAGGGAGTCCAACTCCAGCCTGAGACCCGCAGAACTTCAGGGAATACCAGCAGTGGGCCATCTGCTGCTGCTTGCACCCCCTTACCCAAGACTCTGGCCTACGGAACGTACAGCTCTGAAGGGAGGCCCTGAGACTCGTGGTGGAGCCTCCCACTGCCTCCGACTGCTTGATCACACGCGGCTTCGTACTCACTTCCACTTCCTCTCCTTGTGTTTTCCGACTGATAACCTGACTTAACCTTCTGATGTCAGAAAGTGGGTCAGTGGCCGCTCTTGCCTCAGGAAAGGGCAGGTTCCCTGGAAGGCTGAATGCCTATTGTTCTGGACCGTTTTAAAGAAAAGTGAGATATCTTGAAGAAAAATGAAGACAAGATACTGAAGGGTTTTACAAAACTGAAGAGGAGAAAGCTCAAACTTGCATCAGGATTGGAATGGATAAACAAATCATGGCCTATTCACCCAACGGAATACTACCTACCAACAAAAATAAAGAGCTACAGATGGACAAAAAACAGGGATGAATCTACCAGACATCATGCGTGAAAGAAACCAGACAAAAAAGGGTATACGATACGATTCCATTTATATAAAGTTCTATACCTGGCTAAGAAATCCATGCTGATTACTGAGGAGCAGGAGAGGATGGTGGATTGACCGAGAACACAAAGAAGCTATTGGAAATGTTCTATATTTCATTCAGGATGGTGGTCACAAATATATACGTTTATATAAAAATTCATCAAGCTCTACCTTTAAGAATTACACACTTTACTGTATGCCTGTTATACCTCAATAAAAACTTGAAAAGAAAAAGACAAAGGGAATAAGGAGTCAATGGAGGAGAGATGGAGGAAGTAAGCACAGATTCGTGTGATAGTGTGTCATGTACTCTTCTCCACGATTTCCCCCAGTGGATGACATCTTACCTACCTACAGTATAATACGAAAACCAGGAAACTGATATTGGTAGAGTGTGTGTGTGTGTGTGTGTGTGTGTGTGTGTGTGTGTAGTTTTATGCCATTTTATCATAGATGTAGACTCCTGTAACCATTGCTGTCATCAAGATACAGTACCATTCCATCACCACAAAAATACTTTGATTCACTCTAAATATGTAAGTTTGGCAACTTTACATGAAATAGACCAATTGCTTGCAAGACACAAACTACTGCAACTCATCAACATGAAATAGATAATTTGAACAGCTTTATGACTATTAAAGAAGTTCAATTCATTATTTAAAAATTAAATAGAAAGAAATTTCCAAGCTCAGAGGGTTTTACTGGAGAATTCTACCAAATGTTGAAAGGAACTAATGCCAGTTTTACACAATGCCTTTCAGACAATGGTAGAGAAGGGAAGGTATACTTCCTAATTCATTTTGTGAAGCTTGTAGTATCCTGATACTAAAACCAGACAAAGTGCAAAAAACTACAGTCTAATATCCCTCATGAATATAGACAAAGATTCTTAAGGAAACATTAGCTAATAGAATTCACTCTAAAAAAGAATAAGACCCCATGACCAAGTGGGTTTTATTCCACAGATGCAAGACTGGTTCAGTATTCTAGAATCAATCAATGTAATCTACAATATTAACAGAGCTAAAGAAGAAAAATCACATGATCATTTCAACTAATGCAGCTAAGATAAGCAAAACTCAATACCTATTTATGACAAAAACTCTCTAAAAAACAGGAATAATGGGAAATTTCCTCAATTTGATAAAACCACCCACAAAAACCTAACAGTTAACATCTACTTAGCAATGAAAAACTTAATGCTTTCCACCTAAGACCACAAACAACGCGAGGCTAATTAACACAGTACTGGAAGTTCTAGACAGTGCAATAAAGCAAGAAAGGGACATAAAAGACATCAGAAAGGAAGAAATAAATCTGTTCCTATTTGTAGATTCCATAAAGGTGTGTGTAGAAAGTCCCAAGGAATTTACCAAAGAACTCTTAGGACTAATAAGTGAGTTCAGCAAAGTCACAGGATTAATGTAACAAAAATAGATTGAATGTCTATATACTGGCAACGAGCACTGGAAACCAAAAATAAAAATACAATGCTATTTTTTTAAAAAAGATTTTATTTATTTATTTGAGAGAGAGAGAGACAGCACAAGCTGGGGGAGAGGGGCAGATGGAGAGGGAGAAGCAGACTCCACGCTAAGCAGGGAGGCAGATGTGGATGATCAGGGCTAGATCCTACGATCCTGAGATCATGACCTGAGCCGAAGGCAAGAAGCTTAACCGACTGAGCCATCCAGGTGCTCCAAAAAATACAATGCTATTTTTAATCTCACACACACAGAAAAAGAAAAAAAGAAACACTTAGGTGCAAGTCAAGAAACACAAACCTCTAGTAAGACTGAACCAAAAGAAAAGGGAGAGAAGACATAAATTACCAATCCCAGGAATGAAACAGGTGAATGAAACAAGTCTGCAGACTTCTGCAGAATCGTGCTAGAAATCTGTCAGTTTTATTGACCAGCTTTTGTTTCACGGATTCTCTCTCTCTGTTTTCCATATTCATTGTTTATTTATTTATTTATTTTTAAAATTTAAATTCAATTAATTAACATACAATGTATTATTGGTTTCAGAGTAGAGGTCAGTGATTCATCAGTCTTATATAACACCCAGTGCTCATTACATCACGTGCCCTCCTTAATGCCCATCACTCAGTTACCCCATCCACCCACCCTATTCCTTGCTTTTTGTTCAGATCTTTTATTTTCTTATTTCTGCCTGTTTGGGATTATTTTGCTCTTCTTTTTCTCATTTCTTGAGGTGAGAGTTGATATTATTGATTTGAAAATGGTCTTCTTTTCTAACAAAAGCGTTAATGGTATACATTTTCCTCTCAACGCTGCTTTCGTGCATCTGCAGATTTTGATGTGCTGTGTTTTCATTTTCATTTGGCTACGTTTCTATTTCCCTGGAGCCTTCCACTTTGAAACATGGATTGTTTGGAAGTGGGCTGTTTTCGTTTCTAAGTGTTTGAGATTTTTCTGTGATATCTCTGCTATTAATTCCTAGTTTGATTCTATGATAGAGAACACATTCTATATGATTTCAATTCTTGTACGTCTGCAGAGGTTTGTTTTATAGCCCCAGAGAGGCTTCATCTTGCTACCTAACCTGGGGCACACAAAAAGCATGTGTATTCTGCTGGTTTGGGGTCGAGTATTCTACAAATGCCAAGTAGATTCTGTTGGTCTTCAGCGCTGCTGCGTTGTCTGCTGATGTTCTGCCTGATTTTTCCATCAGCAACAGAGAGAGGGGTACTGAAGGACCCGGCTAGCACAGTGAATGTGTCTATTTCTCTCCTTAGTTCTATCCGTTTTGCTTCACATCATTTGAATGTTCCTCAGCTGAGGGTGGACAGCCAAGCTCCCTGATGTGGTCTCCACTTGCACTGGCGGGGAGGAAGGTCAGCACCTTGTTAGGATGGAATTCCTAAGTCCTGGCTCTTCACTTGGTCTTCCGTGACACCACCCCCAGGTGGGGGGAGGGGGGGCTGGGGGTGCAGAGGTCCTAGTCAGTCTGCTTTCTTCTCTGTACCTTTCAAGGTCTTCCTGGATGTTTTAGATAATGCCCTGGGTTTTTAGTTGTACTTGGTGGGAAGAATAGAGAAAAGTATATCTACTTCGTCTTTCCAGAAGCAGAAGTCTCAAAGTATCGCACTTTTAAAAAAATCACCCGCTGAGCCAGTTTTGGCCTGCTAGATTTGAGCGGTAACCAGGGCTGGTATGTCCTCAGGGGCAGCAGACAGGAGAGGAAGTGCACAATACCCCAGCGGCTGTGGGATGGTGTGGCGTATCTTGATCGCAGGCTGGACGCTGGGCCCAAAGGTATGAGAAGTGTTAGTGGGATAGGTGGGGGGCAGAGGGGTGGGCCATGTGGGGCATGGGGGTGGGGGCTCAAGATGCTGAAAACCGCTGAATTTCCTGCAGTTCTGGAGCTGGCCCCCCTTGGTGGTGGTTCTGAGACTGGACGGGGCCTGCTGGGTCCTGGGAGTGCCTGGCTTTTGGCGGGAGAGCGGGAGACCCCACATAATGATCATACCAGGTGAAGGACAGTGAAAAATGTCACTCTGCATGTGACGCACAGCCCAGACTGCTCAAAGCAGGAGGAAGCCTCGGGATTGAATGTTCACCGCTGTCTTAACGCTTTCCCCCTTCCAGATGCCATATTAGCATTTTAATAGGGCTTTCCAGTCCCCCACCCCAGGAGTCACTGCTGCGCCCCAGGCTGTGGCTGAGCTCCGAGGAGGAGAGAGGATGGGGAGATGCTGCGGTCAGAGGTTCCCCAGCCGGGCCCAGTCACCTGCGGAGGGCTGATACCGCCTGCGGGGGGGTGGGGGGGGGCTGGGCAGGGAGAGCGGAAGCTGGGAAGGAACTGGAGGTGTGTGGGAGTGGGGGGCTGTCCCCTGGAGTGGGAGGAAAGACAGAATAGGCGGCACAAAGCCAGGAATAGATTAATTTTATTCTTCTCTCATGGATGAATGGCTGTGTCTGCCCAGAAACAGAGCAGGTTCCAGAGTTGTGACTGTGTTAATTGCCATCTGGCAGGGACAGGGAGGAAGGACACAGGGATGGGGAGAGGGGGAGTTTAGAGTGTTTCAAAGCCCTTTTTCCTCTGCGGGAGAAGAGCTCACGGTGGCAGAGGCAGCAGAGGTGACGGGTGGTGGCGGCGGAGGTGGGTATGGCTGTCGTGTACAAGTGGGAAGAGCCAGTGGCGCTGGGCCTGAGAATGGCACTAAGTATCCTTTCATGTCCTTGACTCAGCAACTTCAGGGTCTGTGTGGCTGACTCAGCCAACGCCACGGCCTCCCGTGTCCCCAGACCTGAACTCCAGGCCCCTAACCCCCTCGGCCCCAGGGAGGGGGTGGTCCTTGCACCCCGCCCCGCGCCCCCTCCAGAGCCTAAGCCACTTTCCCAGTTTTCTTACCCACCTCCTCTCCCCAGCCCGTTCACTCCCAGCAGCCCTGCTCCTGCCCTGCATGGGACCGTGGTCCTGGCCACACCGTGTTCTCCTCTTACTTGGCCCCTGCCGCGTTCATGACCATCCCGGCTCCCTCTCAGGGCCTCTCATTTTCAGGGCATCTCTCCATCTTCCTTGAATCTCGTTCTCCCATGTCTTCCCAAAGCACCTGCCCAGAAAAACCCCAAGCCCCAAGAGCAGTCCAGCTGGTCCTCCCTAGGATGGGGAGCAGTGCTGAAGAAAATCGCCCTGGTGTGTGGCTGAGGTTCCAGGCTCCCACCCCAGCTGGACCACACCCCGGTGCCGGGAACCTGCTTCCTCGGTGGCCCCGGGCACCCCCTCTCCCAAGCCCTCTGTCCTCAGCAAAATGCTCAGCTCTCCACCCTCTGGAACTAACTCCTCTTGTGCCCATCTCTGTGCATCACCTTACTTTTCTTCCTCCCTTCCTTTCCAGCAGACTCTAAACCCTCGGATAATATCCCTCCCCCTGCTCAGAACTAGCTAGTCTCTCAACCAGCCTCCCCCTCCCCCTCTTCAGAAACAGAGACATTTGATGGAGAGCCTGGGAGGCTCAGTCAGTTAGGTGACCGACTCTTGGTTTCAGCTCAGGTCATGATCTCAGGGTCATGGGATCGAGCCCCATGTTGGGCTCTGTGCTGAGCATGGAGCTTACTTAAGATTCTCTCTCCCTCTCCCTCTGCCCCTTCCCCTGCTTGTACGCATGCTCTGTCTCTCTCTCTCTAAAAAAAAAAAAAAAGAAAGAAAAAAGAAACAGAGCTATGTCCTGAAAGACAGTTTGCCAAACGCCAATTCTCAGAGTGACCCACTCCCCAAACCAATATGTTAACAATCGATTTGCCAAGTGACCAATTCCACAGATTTCCAAATCCCCCAAAACTTATTTATATTAATTATTTACAAAATGTGTAATAAGATGTGTTGCATTGGAAGTTTTGAAAGCTGTTAATGATATCTCTCAACATTTTGGCCTTTGGTTTTTATTTAGTTCAGAAGTTTTACTTTTGGTTTCTCCACCATTTTATACTGGATTTATGGGTGTGAGATTCACATTTCTCAAGCTGCCTACTTTTCAAAAGTTACTTATAAAGGTTTGGGTAATGCATGAGCCTTTTTTTTTTTTTTTTAATTTTAACCTTTGGTTTGCAAAAAAAGTGGTTTTGTCCTTCAAGTGTAATTTTACACCAATTTGCATTTTCTCAATTTTGTCAAAGTGGCTTGGCAGTCAGCCAGATAAAAGTTTCTTCTGCATGTTAATTTTCACATATCCATGACAACTCCCCCAGTGGCAAAATCCCAAAGCGGGAGTTATAGTTCAATTTAGGCACAAGTCTTTAAAATTAGAGTTGACAGTAAATGCAGTTGAGGGAAAACCCATCCATTGGCACCAAAAAACATACAGTGCACTCAAGGAGTGCCCCACTTCTGAAATATGGAAACCCACAGAAAACTGACATTTGCCAGAGATGGATTGAGAAATCTATAGGAAAACGTCTGGTGAAAATAGACCTGACAACTTGTAAACCAAAAGAAACTGCTAGATGTAAGTGAAATAGAAAAATAAATCTACGGGAAAATCTTCAGTGTTGTGGAAACCAAAGCACACAAATTGCTATACATTTTTAAGTCATTAACCGAAACAACTTTTGGGTGAATTCCAGGGATCACTCAACAGGGAAATTGGTTCTCTAGCAAAATGATTTTCAACAAATTGGTTATTTGGTCAATTGACCCATTTTCTTCCACCTCTCCACCTCTCCTGGTCTCTCCCTCAGTAAGGCAAGCATCAATACCAAGGGCTCTTACACCTGCCAGCCTCCTGCCTGTTACAGTCCATGACATGCGCTGGGCCCTCCTCCCAGTTAGTGGGAAGAGGGGCTGGGCCACCCTGGCACTGACAGGGTCCTCAGGGCAGCACTTTTGACCTGGCACCTTGTAACCTCTTCTGCCCAACCAACAACCCCTCATTCACATCAAATTCTTCTGGCTGTTTTCTTCTCTTCTCCCCACGTGGATCTAAGGCCTCCTGTCCCTAATTGAGACCTCTACTCTCTGACAGTGAATGGGCATGACTGGCTTTTACTGAGATTTGAGGTTACCTGGCTAAGCAGGTAAGTTCAAGTAGAATCCTAGTCAATCCTGTCCTTCCAAGGCCTGGCTTGGCTGTCCCTGGGCCTTTCTCATCCCCCCTTTCTCTCCAGGTGTGCTGTTTGGACGCTCCCCGTCTCAGCACCCCCTCCACGATGCTCATTCTTACCCCCTCTCTCTGGTCCTTCTTCAACCCCGTTGAGTTTTTTGGTAGAACACCCTTCATTCCGTCCTCTCTATTTCCACATACAGATGGGAGAAAACTCACTTTCCAGAGCCAACCAGGCTTCCGAAGCTGTCGTGCCAAGAAAAAGAAACCATGCCACTCCCCTACAAGACAGAAAAGGTGGCTGTGTTTCTATATATTGCAAATTAAAGAAACCCTCCATGCCTCCATGCCTCGACATGGTCTCCCATCTTGACACGACCTCTCTCTTGACCTCACATTCCCCTCTCATCTTGACTTCTTCTCACAGCCAAGCTTCCTGGACCAGCTGCTCGTACTCACTGTTTCTCCTTTGTCCCAATGCAGTAGATACTTCTTGATCTTTCTCTTACTTGCCTTCCTTGCAACATCTGACATGAGTAGACACCTACTCTCAGAAACTCTTCTGTCTAACCGCTCTGACCAGGGCTTCTCAATCTCTTTTGTGCTGTGACCCGGGCTTCAGCCCTAGGACTCACCTCCTCCATAAGCAGGCCCTGAGCAGTCCCACCCACCCAGGTACTTAACCACCTCGTACATGCTGTTATGGGGTCTCGGATCATTGTCCTGGTCTCTGGGCAGCTCAGAACAACACTTGGATATCTCCTTGTTGTCTAGAATTCAACAGATACAAACTGAACTCATCTTCTTTCCCCCAAATATGCGTCCATTGCCTGAACCAGGAAGTTCCCTCTTCTAGCACTACCTAATCTGAGCAGGGCAGATCTCTTCTGTGAAAAGCCACTCCATGTTCCCTCCATGTTCGCCACCACTGCTTCCACTTGGGCATAGGCATTCATCACTTCCTCTTTGGGGTAAGACCATTACCCTTGGCCTTTCTACCTTTTAACCTACACCCAACACAGCTGCCAAAGGGATCTTTCCTAAATGCAAAGTTAGCCATACCTCCCTCCCCTGGCTTGGCCAAAATCGTTTATGAGGCTCAGAGATTTTGACATAACCTTTCAAGCACACAGGGCCTTTTGTAATTTAACATCTGTCTTCTCTCTCTTACTCAAATTCAAACTCAGCCTAGGCTCCATGTCTTCTGGGAAACTTGCCCTCCCTTCAGCCCACATGACTTTGGTCATGGACTTCGTTGTCTGTGAGCTTCTAGAGGGCAGGCCAAGTTTAACTTGGCTTCATCTCCAGAGTCTAGCACACAGTAGGAATTTGATAAAGTTTGATAAAGAGAACAGGAAAATCTCAGACTTCTCGACTCATGATATGCCAGTACAGACTTTGACAATGTGTGGGAGGAAGAAATAGGGAGCCTTACAGGGAATCCCCAAAGTCCAAAGGAGCCACAGTATGGCCGAGCCACTTTCTGAGGGCAAAGGCAATCAAAGGAAGTGCAACCTTTCCTTCTAATTGGGGAAGATGTAATTTCATTATTTTATCTCCTCCATACTCTGCTCAAGGAGGCTGCTACCCTGGCAAGTGAAAGGTGGTTTTGCTGGAAGGGTCTGTCCTGCTGTGAAGGTAGTCAGTGGGTGCTTGGACAGCATAAAGGTGCCACAAACATTTTGTTGGTTGTGCACACACAGTACATTTGACTGCCTCAGGCAGGGGACACATTTTGTATGCCAAGACTTTCCCTTCTGCCCCATCATGCTTGAATTAGAGAGACTCTGGCCCCTTATTGGCTTATGGGGGGGGGGCAAGCATGGTGCTATGGTGGCAGTTGAAAGGGATGAGTGGTTTAGAGTCTTCTTTGGTGAGGCCACCAGCCCTTAAGCAGACTTGCTTCTGGGTCACCCCTTAAGTGCCAGTGACCAAACACAGTCCAGGTGAATCAAAAGTTTTCTCAAGCTAGTGCCCACTGGGCACACCAGGTATAAAGGTCCCAAAAGGGCAACCAAGATGGAGGGAGCACCTGGTGCCCAACTCCAGCCCAACAGGCCAATTCCCAAAGACAAGAGAGATGCGCACCTAATTCACCATGACAGGATAGAACCCTTGCCAGGTCCTCTCTGATAGAGGGGGTAACCATTTCAAAACAAAAATACAGCTGGATCTATACAACATGGCATTTCTGGCACCAGTGGGTAGAAGTGACAAGTCTGCCAAGGCTCTCTGAAGCATGGCAGGCTTGGCATCAATGGCTAGAGGTGATGAGCTTGCAGAAATTTGGCAAAAAATAGTCTTTCAAAGGTATAAAAACCAAAGGGAGAGACAGCAAAGCACTTAACTGGCTTACAGCCACAGTGATTTACTAGTCTAAGGAAAGTATTCAACATTCACATTCGTAATCAAACTGAAATAGCAACAAAGAACCATGTTTTGGCCTCATACATGAACAAAAATTAACATTTTAATGATAATTTGTATGTTGGCAAGGATATGGTAAAACTCCTATCTTCCCACATTGCGCTTGACAGTGTATATTTGTACAGTCTCCCATGGAGGGCAATTCATCATTATGTGTCAAGAATTGCAAGAGTTCATGACCCTCTCTCCAAGAAAATAACCCAAGATATGGAGGAAAGCTTCATCAGAGTGTTAATTGTCATTTTGATAGACATATCAAGTGCTCAAGTTATAGTTCATGACAAATGTTTTAATTCTGTGTTGTGTATTCAAAGGAAGGACTGTGAGAACAACGCAGGAGGAGTGGCCATGGCCACAAGAAGACATGACACCATGTGCAGACAAGGACAACAAGTGAGTGAAACAGTCTTCACAGAAAAGGGGAACCCAAGTAAATCCCCCAGAATGATAACTGGGGTTGTGTCTGGGTGTGAAGGGGTGGAGGATTATTTTTTCTTTTTCAAATGTAGTATGTGATATTATAATCAAACCTTATGTTAGGGGGCGCCTGGGTGGCTCAGTTGGTTAAGCGACTGCCTTCGGCTCAGGTCATGATCCTGGAGTCCCAGGATCGAGGCCCGCATCGGGCTCCCTGCTCAGCGGGGAGTCTGCTTCTCCCTCTGACCCTCCCCCCTCTCATGCTCTCTCTCTCAAATAAATAAATAAAATCTTAAACAAAACAAAACAAAACAAAACAAAAAAAAACCTTATGTTAGGGACTTGAGGCAAGATAAAAAGGGCACCTGAGAACCCTCCCCAGGAAAGGCAGGAAGGAGCCTTTCAGGAAGGACAGGGTGGCCTGACCTTTGAGGGACTAGATTTTGCTTTGGTGTGGACTGGGCAGGGTGCAGGCTGGGTGCAAAAGCAAGGACAAGGTCTTTGCTGCCCAGCATTTTCTTGGGATCCTAAGAAATCTGGAGAAGGGACAAGCTGACCTTAATTGGGGAAATGTTGGAGAACTCACATCAGGCCTCTTTGGGAAGGCTTCTGGCTCTAAAATGAGCGGTCTTTGAACACATTTGGTGTAGGCCTGTGAGTACCCCGGGGGAAACTGAGGATGTTACGTCAACTCTGAAGAGGCTCCAAGGAACTGGTGGGGAAGAAGGCCAAGGAGAAGGAAGGGGTGGTGGGCTTGGAGGCTCTCTCGTGGGCAGTGACAGTCACAGTGCCTGGGGCTGGGTTTGCTGAAGAAGGCAGCCGACTCCTCCAGTGGAAGGGAAATGGAGTGTGGCTCTGAGAAGTGTTCGTGATTGTGTCTTCAGAACAGGCTGAAACCGAGGGAGTCACTGGGCCGGGTGTATAAGACATACATGTAGCCCAGAGCCTGGTATCCGAACTTCACATAGAGCCTGCGTTGGTGGTATAGTGGTGAGCATAGCTGCCTTCCGAACTTCACATAGTAAGAGTTAGCTGAGTCTATGGAAGGATAAATAAGTGAATGCACAAGGCTCTATGCACCGCCCTGGGGTGTAATCACATGGTCTCAATTTTATCTGCAGTTGTCTCATCAGAACCCACCTGTGTCACTCCCATGTGTCACTGCAACTAGCTCTTAGAAACATCAAATCATTTTGTTAAATACAGATCTTCCTCAACTTCATATCGGGTTACGTTCCGATAAACCCATTAGTTTTCGTTTTTTGTTTTTCTTTTATTTGACAGAGAGCACACAGCAGGGGGAGCAGGAGGGGGAGAAGCAGGCTCCCCGCTGAGCAGGGAGCCCAACTGGGGGCTCAATCCCAGGACCCTGGGATCATGACCTGAGCCGAAGGCAGATGCTTAACCGACTGAGCCACCCAGGCACCCGTGATAAACCCATTGTAAGCTGAAAATATCATAAGTCAAAAACACATTTAATACACTGAACCTACCGAACGTCACAGCTCAGAACGTGCTCAGAAGACTCACATTAGCTGACAGTCGGGCAAAATCATCTCACACAAGGCCTATTTTATAATCAAGTGTTGATTATTTCATGTCATTTATTGAATACTGTACTGAAAGTGAAAAACAGAATGATCGTGTTTCCATTGGTTACCTCGATGATGCCAGGAGCTAGGAACCACAGCTCCCTGATGCTGCTGTGCATCATGGGAGAGTATATTATATACCGCGTATCGCTAGCCCAGGAAAAGATCAAAATTCCAAGTTCCAAGTGTGGTTTCTACTGAATGCTTATCGCTTTTGTGGCCATCCTGAAGTTGAAAAGTCATAAATCAAGCCATCTAAATTGGGAACTGTCTGTAATCCCTGCTGAGAAAATTTACCAGTCACCCAGAAATAATGAATTGGAGATACCGTGAGCTCCTTAGAGTTAAACTTTGTACAATACGAAAGAAGCCCAACCCAGACTTCTGTCATCCCAGGAAGGCCCCATCCACTCCCTATCCCTCTACACAGGTGCTTATTCTTGGTTCTAGTCTGATGTTCTATTGGGGCTAACGTTACAAAATCAGGGCATCGGAGTTGAAATGGCTACAATACATAATTGTGGGGCGACAGAGAAAGGATCATCCATAAAGTGAGAAACAAACCTGAATGTAAGTGCAGACAAGAAAATATGCAAAATGAAGGGAAAACCACTTCATCTTCATGATGTGTGTTCTATGCTCCCCTTTGCACTGGGAGTGACTTTAACTCACCAGTTTATTTGCATATGGACAAAAGGGAACCTAAAACACTTTCATTATCTTAAAAGAGAAATTAGCCAAAAAGAATGTTCCTCCTGACAGCAATTAGTCTTGGCCAGCCTCCTCAATGCTCCCCAGGCCATTGCTTTGCTGAGTCATCCTCCTAACCGGGGGCCCCTCAGACCCAGAGCCCAACAGCCATCTGCTCACCAGAGGGGCGGAGGGCCGGCTGTCAGCAACCACCGAGCTTTAGAATCTTGCGATTGGGGTTGGTCTCCCTGCTGTCAGGGGTTTTGTTGTCGGTGTTTACCTTAGAGAAGAGGCATCTTATTTATGTAGAATTACATATTTAGGTAAAAATCCATATTTAAGATCATGTCAGATCTTACTTAGACTATGGATAAAATTGGCACAATCTTGGAATCCAAAGAACCTTCTGTTTCATCTGGTTTTACCTTCTGCTTCTAAACAGCTGTTTGTTCTGTTTGATAAAGATTTCAAAGTAGACTGCTTGAGTGAAAAAGAGGAAGCAGCAGAATAATAAGTGTATTATAATGCCTGTCTGTCAACATACAAACACACACACACACACACACACACACACCCCACACACGCGCGCGCGCATGCACACACACACATATACGTAAAATTCTGAATGGCTTATAGAAGACAGTCATTTTCTAAATCTTGCTTTCCTCTAATGTGTGATTATTTTACATTGAGTTTATATTACTTTTACAATTAAAACTAATAAAGATCACATGTTAAAGACGATCAGACACTAAGATACTCTTTGCAGGGGAGGTTTTCCTAGTAATGAAATATTTTCCTAGTTAAGCTACATACACTCTCTCATCACAATTTATTCTCATTTCCTTTGGTTTTTGTTTTTCCTGGAAATGGAGTGGACATCGTCTTCTCTAGATCAGCGGGACTATGCATTTGTTTTTACTTTTTGTTGTGAAAATCTCAAACAAAGGAAGCAAAAGGGTCTACTCAAGCCCCATGTCCCTATCATCAGTTTCCATAATTATTCACTTTCCACCGTTCTGATTTTCTCTTTACCTTCTTTATCTATCTTCTACTGACACCTCAACCAAACTAATCTATATATAGTTCTTTTTGGTTTTGAGGTACATTTTATATACCGTAAAATGTATAAATCTTAACATTAAAATTTTGAAAAATAGATAGGACTGTGCAACCCATGCCCTTATGAATATACACAACATTCCAATCAGCTGAAACAGTGCCTGCATCCCCCTTCACGGTCAGTCTCCACCTTATTTGAATATTTTTACAGAGAGGTTTAATGGATGGCACAACATGCTCAGCATCATCAGCTTTTAGGGAAATGCAAATTTAAATCACACTGTGATAACATTACACATATTTTAGGACGGCTAAAATGAAGAAGACTGACCATACCGAGTGTTGGCAAGGATACGGAGGAAGAGAATCCGCACGCACTGCTGGTGAGAACAGAAAATGATACAACCACTTTGGAAAAACAGTTCAACATGCCCCCACCACGTGTCCCAGACATTTAATTCCGAGAGAAAAGGAAGTGCAATGTCCATACAAAGACTTGAACACAAATGTTCATAGCACCTTTACTTGTAAGAGCCTCAAACTGGACACAACCCAAATGTCCACCCACAGAGGAATGAGGGAAAAAATGTGGCACATCACTACAATGGACTACTACTCGGAAAAAAAAAAAAAAGAAAAAGAAAAAAATGATTTATTGATAAACACAATATGGATAAATCTCAAAAACAGGGGTGCCTGGGTGGCTCATTGGTTAAGCGCCCGACTCTTGATTTCTGCTCAGGTCATGATCTCAGGTCCTGGGATGGAGCCCTGCATTGGGCTCTGTGCTCAGCAGGGAGTCCGCCTGAGGATTCTCCCTCTCCCTCTGCCACCCCCCCCAGCTGCTCGTGATTTCTCTCTCTCTCCCTCTCAAATAAATATAAATAAATAAATAAATCTTTTAAAAAAAATCTCAAAAACAATTATGTTGAGTGAAAGAGACCAGACGAACAAAAAGGCTACAGACTGTATATTCCATTTATGTAAAACTGTAGAAAGTGAAAATCTATAGTGAAATGAAACAAAGAAGTAGGGATGGAGGGGGAAGGGAAGGGAGGCCTGGGAGAGATATACAAAGGTGCATGAGGAAACTGCTGGGGTGATGGCGATGTTCACTGTATTGACGGTCGGGATGGTTTTGTGGATAAACACATACGTGAAAATTTAAACAGTACGCTTTAAGGATGTGCAGTATTTCGTATGTCAGTTACACTGCAATAAAGCTGCTTCAAGAAAATAAGGCAATGGAGAGTATCATGACTTTGTTCTCATATGATTGTTCTCTCTCTGGCCTGCAAACAGGTGCACACAAAATCTACACATTGACCTGGAGCCTGCTTGACAACACCTCTGCAGCATTATGCAAATCACTGAGAGAGAGAGACAATAGTTATGTTAGAAACCACCAGAATATGGTTGTTTCCACACACCTTTTTTTTTTTCGTTTTCAGATCTGGGTTGTCTGTAGCACGTGGCTGCCAGTTAACCCAACGTGGGGCTTTTCTCTTTGGTTTAGAGAATCTGAAATCGAGCTCTGCTGGAGTTAAATCCCTGTGGTGGTTCGTGGGTGTGGAAAGTACCTATGGCTGACCACAAGCTAGTTCCCTAAGACTCTATCAGTGTCAAAATAACTGCTGCATCCTAGGTTGTTTGCTTAAAAAAGAAAAAAAAAATCCCATGATCTTCACTTCAACCACTTCTAAATAATCTATAGGACATACTTCTTTTCTGTTCTCATAATTTCCTAACTTTTAAGATTTTGCTTTTTTCACTCTGCGGGAGATCTTGTCTCACTAGAGAATGGTTCCAACATTATGCTCAGTCTCGCCTTCCCTCTTCTGCTTCCCTGAGCAAACCTCCCAACCCAACTGTTGTGAAGGGGCCCACCCTGAAGGGCTGTTCTTGGCACCCCAAATGTACCAGGTCTTGTCACTAAGGTGGCCCCGTCTGGCCATAACCATTTGAAGCAGCAGTCTACTTCTTACTGGAAAATCTGGTGCCTTTGCAAGAGCTTTCCTAGAATTAACCACACCAAGGGGAGGTGGGGCGGTGAGGCAGAGAACCAGGGGCCTGGGTGTACAGAACCCCTCATCAGCGTCGCACCTCATCTCTGCTATAACATCCTGAGGGAACCACTGGACTTTGTATCTGCAGGAGAAGGGGAAGAGAACAGTGACGGCATTTCCTGTCCCTTTCCGGAAAAAGATGCCATGCCAGAGCAACATTCCAGCAGACTTCTAAGGTCAGTATCACCCCATGTTACAGATGAAGCTCGGAGAGCCTCAGCAGCTCATGCGCCCCAAGTCTCAGAGAGATGGAGCAGAGCAAGGATTGAAACCCAAGCCAGTCTGGCCAGAGGACCCACATGCTTTCTTCAACTCAGCATGCCACCTCGCCATGACTGCTGGGTCACCACCGATCATCACGACCACTGTGTTTCCACCACTTACCCGCACTGCCGGGTCACCACCACTCACCATGTCAGCCGGTCATCACTCCCCACTACTGCCTACCGGTCACTACTGCTTTATAATCACGTTGACAGCCGCTGGTAGATTTCGGTCATCAGTATTTTCTAGGTAATTGATACATTAGGTGTTCAGTTGCAAGACATATGCAATTTCCACTGGATATTTTCTGGAGGATCTGACAGATCTAGACTCAACTCTAGAACCTTCCAAGACATGACATAACCACATAGAAGGCTGAGCCTCCTGGATGTTGGGAATGCTGTGTCCTTATCCTCCAGGTTTCCCTACAGATAAATCCATTTGTCTACAAAGTCGAGGAGGCAGGCAGGGGACCTTCACACAGAACCTTTCAGGCTGGGGTAAGGAGCCTGGACGTCAGTCTAAGACAGATTTTGCACAGGAGGGGTGATATGATCCGGACTTCCAAGAAAGGAAGCTTAGCGACAGCAGCCCAGAGTCCACCGCAGTGGCTCTGGCAAGAGAGCGTGGGCGCCTTGGACTTGGGTGGTGCTGGTAAGAAGGAAAGAAACGGATACACTCGGAAATCATTTCAGAGGCACAGGCAAACTAGACTTAATGAGGAGCTGGATGTGAGGCGTGAGGGTGAAGAGAAGAACCAAAGCCGACTCACAGGATTTTGTCTGGAAAAACTTGAAAAGCCAAGACAAGACAGGAAAGAGTGAGATAAAATCAGATTTGGGGAAATCTTGTGCTTTGCTTGAGATAAATCTGAATTAGAGATGCCTGTTAAAATCAAAGTAGAGAAGGCCATGCATGTATGTGTGTACGGGCTCTGAACGGATACGGAAATTCAGGAGTCAGGAGCCCAGAGATAGCACTTCAAATAGCGCGAGTGGATGAGATCACCAAAGAGGCAGCGCGCAGAGAGAAGAAAAGTGAGGTGGGAAATGAACTCTGGACGCCACGGGACTTAGAGAGGAGGCAACAGCTGTGGCCATGAAGGCTGAGAAGGAGCAGGAGGAAAGCAAAGAGTGTGTGGTGTTCTGGAAGCAGAGAGAAAAAAGGGCATCCGGAAGGAGGGCTGTCAGTTGTGTCAAATAAGATGAAGGCAGACCTGCCACTGAATTTGGTAGCAATAAACCACAGCACATCGCCATGTAAATGGTTACATCTAAGCTACCGAACAGAGTATGATTTATTCTCCATATATGTAATAAGTACCTACTATGTGCCAGATAGTCTTTCAGGGCAGTGGGGTATAGAGATTCATAAGACCTGCTCTCTGCTCTCAAGGAGTTAACAGTAATGAGGAAGAAAGAGGCAATAACCAGTATTTTCATTGCTTTGTTATCCCAGTGATCTCGCAACAGTCTGGTACATCGGTTTGTGCCATTGTGCCATTTTACCAATAAGGAAAGCGAAGCAGAGGGAGGTCAAGATATGCCTCAGAGGGCGCCTGGGTGGCTCAGTTGGTTAAGCGACTGCCTTCGGCTCAGGTCATGATCCTGGAGTCCCGGGATCGAGTCCCGCATCGGGCTCCCTGCTCAGCGGGGAGTCTGCTTCTCCCTCTGACCCTCTTCCCTTTCATGCTCTCTATCTCTCATTCTCTCTCTCTCAAGTAAATAAATAAAATCTTTAAAAAAAAAAAAAGATATGCCTCAGATATTCGATGACAAAGCCAAGGCTTGACTCTAACATCAGACCTCCAAACGGGAATTCCCAAACATGATTGGGAAATGGCCAAGGACCAGGCATCTCAGCACTAGGAGGACCACTCATCTGAAATACAGATGCACTTAGGGTAAGCCTGATGCTTTCTTGTCCAGGTAGCGCAGACTCAGATCAAGTGCCCACAGCCACCCACCCAAGACTCTCAGATAAAAAGGTCTATACCTACATGATAAAAGTACCAAAATAATTCAGTGGGGGACAGAAAGTTCTTTTCTTTTTTTTTTTTCTTTTCAATAAATATTTCTGTGGCGCCTCGGTGGCTCAGTTGGTTAAGTGTCTGCTCAGGTCATGATCCCCAGGGTCCTGGGATGGAGCACAGTCAGCTTCCTGCTCAGTGGGGAGTCTGTGTCTCCCTCTCCCTCTCCCTCTGCCCCTCCCCCCCCTCATGCTCTCTCTCTCTCTCTCTCTCTCTCTCTCTCTCTCTCTTTCTCTCTGTCACTTGCACTCTCTCTCAAGTAAATAAGTAAAATCTTTTAAAAAATGTTTCTGAAGCAAGTAGATATTATATGGGAAAAAAATTCCTGACGACTACCTCACACCACACACTAAAATTAATTCAAGTTGGATCATAAACCTAAGTGTAAAAACTAAAACTTTATAGTTCAGTTTCTAGAAGAAAACGTGAGAATGTCTTTGTGATGTTGGGGGTGGGCAAAGAATTCTCAGGTCACAAAAAAGGCAGAGTAACCATGAAATTTAAAAAGAGGTAAATGTGAGGGGGCACCTGGCTGGCTCAGTCGGTACAGCATATGACACTTGATCTCAGGGTCTTGAGTTCAAGCCCCACAATTGGGTATAGAGATTACTTATAAAAAATATTTTAAAACCAAGAAAATACACAAAATATTTTGGGGCGCCTGGGTGGCTAAGTTGGTTAGGCATCTGCCTTCAGCTCAGGTCATAGTCCCAGTGTCCTGGGACCCCTGGGCACTGGGCTCCCTGTTCGGCGGGGAGTCTGCTTCTCCCTCTCCAGATCCCTGTGCTTGTTTCCCTCTCTCTCTGTCAGATAAATAAAATCTTAAAAAAATAAATAAAAAAGAGGTAAATGCGACTTCTGTTTATTAAAAGGCATCATTACAGAAGAGCAAAGGCCAATTAAAAACTGGGAGAACCTCTTCACTATACATTTAGCTGACTGACAACTCAAATCCAGAATGTATAAATTTCCTCACTTAACCACCAGTTGTCTTGATTGTATGCCCCTATATCACGCTCTTCCAGCTTTGGGAAAGGCCCTTCTGCTTGAAGAGGGTGCCCCTGACTGGTGGAGAGATGATGTTCCCTCAGCCATGTTGATCCCAAGAAGATGAGGACTTTGGGAACAAAGATTTTTGAAAAATTCAAGCCAGTTCATAGGTTCGCTTTTCTTTGCAAGTGGCAGCCAGGAGAAGGACCAGAGTTTCTGTGGTTCAGGACTCCAGACTTGCCCTGACATTTTTTTGCCAGGATTCTCCAGAGACACAGGACCAATAATTGTGTGTGTGTGTGTGCAGGTGCGTGCGTGCATGCGCGCATGTGAAGAGACTTATTTTGAGGAATTGGCTCACGTGCTTACGGAGGCTGGTAGGGTGGGTTGGCATCTCCTGGCTGGAGATCCAGGAAGAAGGCAAGCAGTCCACTGGCAGAATTCCTTCTTGTTCCAGGCAGATGTGTCTTTTGTTCTATTCAGACCTTTAACTGATGGGATAAGGGCCACCTACATTATGGAGGGCAATCTGCAATACTCAAAGTCCACCCACGAAAATGTAAATATTATCTAAAAATGCCCTTACAGAAACATCCAGAATAAGGTTGGAGCAGATATTTAGGTACTGTGGCCCAACCAAGTTGACACAAAACTAACGATTGCCCCAAGTGTGCTACTGAACTCTACCTACCTAGGGGAGACATGATCAGAGACTGACGGATTCTCACGGAGTTTGGATGCAGCTATGACAAGCCCACAACATTACTCCCAGGCAGCAAATGGGTCGGAAGTTGAGGCAGGAAATAGGAAAGCTGGTTTTCAGCTTTATGAGATGTGCTCCTGTTGGTGGAAGGTTGTGTGCCTCCGGTGGACTGAGGGAAAGATTGATTGATTCAGGGACATAAAATCAAGACAACTGGATAGCCTCGTGAGGCTCTCAGAAGAAAGAATCTAAAAGCATAAGGGAGACAAAATTAGGTTTACCTGATGGCCACTGTGTCTGAGTAGAAACTGGTGGATGAATGAAGACAGTGTAACAAAGGCAGCCCACACAGGAGGAACCCAAAGATATGATTAAGTGCTGTTCAGGCACAGATTGACCAAAACCAGGGGCTACTGGAGAAAAACAAAAAATTAGCATGACATAAGATTAAAAATGTCAAAAAATCCCACAGTGGTCTGCCTTTCCTCGTGGGATTAGAAAGAATTGTAGCAGAACACCAGCCAAAAATGGCAAAAGAAAGACAGGCTGCAAAGAAAACTCAGGAAGCCCAGACCACTGAAGAGGGAACTTTGGGGTCCAATGCATACTTGGTGATGTGCCAGTCTATGGACCCTCTTGTGGACCCCTAACCTTCCCTATCTGCACATATGCATGTAATATAGATTAGGTAAGTGAGGGTAGGAGATCTTTGCCCAAATTCCGTTATCTTACACTGTATCCCAGAATTCCTGTTGGTTTTGTAGGAAATATAACTACTGTAATGGATCTAAAAAATGCACAAATGGAATTCCGTATCTGAAAATTGTTCTAATTAACTTTTGATTTTTTGCCCAGTTAAAGACTTAATTTTTTGTAACGTCAGGTCTTGTTTAAACTTGTTTAAACAAGTTTCTTCTCATAATAGAAATTTGTCTTCAGTCTTGATACCTAATTGCTTTGAGGATTTTAATACCGAATTTTGTTTCTTTGTTTCTTTCTTTTTTTTAAGGCGGGTGGGGGGCAGTGGGAGAGAGAGAATCTTAAGCAGGCTCCACCCCCAGCCTGGAGCCAGATGTGGGACTCCATGCAGGGCTCGATCTTACAACCCTGAGATCACGACCCTGAGAGCACAACCTGAGCCTAAGCCAAGAGTTGGACGCTTAACTAACTAGTGACTCAGGTGCCCTGGAATTTTGTTTCTTATCTTTTGTCTGATATAATTTGAAAAATTATGGTTTTAATGCAGATAATCTGGAAGGGACAAAAGTATAATTCCTAGCAATTTTCATATTGATGCCAGTAGAAAAGTAATAAACGCATGCCAACTTATTTTGGCAAAAACATTTTTTTAATGGACAGGTACCTCACACAAGAGGATAACTAAATGGCCAATAAGCCCACAGAAATGTTCTCGAACCATTATTCATCAGGGAAATGTAAGTTAAAACCACAAAAGAAGTAACACCCATGCAAATGGCTGAAGACAGACCATACCAAGTGTTGACAGAGATGTAGACCAAGGGGAATTCTCACTCCTGGTAGT
Source organism: Callorhinus ursinus (assembly GCF_003265705.2). Taxonomy (NCBI): domain Eukaryota; kingdom Metazoa; phylum Chordata; class Mammalia; order Carnivora; family Otariidae; genus Callorhinus; species Callorhinus ursinus. The sequence goes on along the minus strand of NW_027397072.1, from coordinate 36,772,948 downwards.
AATGCAAAATGGTACAGTAACACTGGAAACGTTTTTGGCATTTTCTTGTAAAATTAAACATTCACCTCCTGAGTCATGCAGCAACTCCACTCCTAGGTGTTTATCAAAGATGAGTGACTGCAAATGTCCACCAAAATGTTCCTAGGTCTTGTTTGCGATAGCTAAAAACAATACACAACCCACCTATCTATCCAAAGTCTATTGAGTTGTGCTAAAGCTGTTGTGCTAAAGCTGTTCAGTGGAAAACTACTCAGCACTGAAAAACAACAAACTAGTGATCATGCAAACTTGGATAATCTCAAAAACATGACACTGGGTGAAAAAAAACTGGACACAGAAAGTCTGAACACTGTATGCTTCCATTTTTATAAAGTTCGAGAACTAGGATGATAGAAATCAGATAGTGGTCCCTTCTGGTGGTGGGTGATGGACATGCTCCAGATCTTGATCTTGATGCTGGTGGTCGTGGAAAGCGGGTAAAACATAAGTAAGCATGTACATTTTACTGCATGTAATTTACATCTCAAGTTTAGTAAATGCTGAAGGAAATAAGTGGGGGGCGGGGAGCTATGCTTGTTTCCACATTCGACCATGTGTCAGAAGGGATCTCTGCTGGAGGATGGATTGAGGCTCTAGCAGCCTGGGGGGTCTAGAGCTGGCTTAGAGCCAAAGTTTGGCTGGTCTTTTCTTTAGCCAAGGAATCAGGGCCTCTCTCCACTTGACAGAGCAGCCTAGCCCCAGCAAGTGATGACGGGTTCTCTGTACAAAGTGCTGGAAGCCTGCCCCTCCCTTCGGTGTGGCCACCTCCTTGGCTAGCCTCCACAAGTCTCGGAAATCATTGACAGCACCTAACCAAAGCCCACAGGACTCTCCAGGCCTGGCCACAATTAGATGACACCGGTGTGACCTCTCAAGGGGGAGGTAGGCTTGCTTTGAGGTTCTGTGCGTGGAACCAGAACCACCTGCCCCTGCAGGTCTCCCCAGGCAGAACCAGAGCCAGGGGTTAGCGGCAATGGGACAATTCTTACTCACTGGGCTACTCTGGGCCGGGCCTCAAATCTAGTTTTCTTTCTCATGGGTTGGTGCTTCTCACCCCAGGGCAAGTCAGGATTCTTGCTCCAAGGGGCAGATATCTGAGCCAGACAGGCGATGCATGACTCTAGGCTCTGCTACCACCCCTGGGCTCCGGGTTTCTGGACAGAACGTGTGCGACACTCAGTCCAGACATGAAGGTAAAAGAGCTGTAGCGGAAATCCCAAAGAAGGCAATTAAAATGTGTTAACCAAAACAGGAAACGCTGCTGAGATAAATGAGAGTGTATTTATCTTCAGCTGTGTGATTTTATCAACACTTTTATTGTTTGAAAAGTCACATTTTATTTTACTTTATTATTTTTTACATAGTGTAAACACTGTTAGTTTAAATTCTAAGAATCAACCTCTGGGCAATGCTCAGAAGTCCCTTCTTTTACTGGGATATAATTGACATATAACACTATATTAGTTTCAGGTGTACAACATAATGATTCGATATTTGTACACATTATGAAATGATCACAAGAAAAAAATTTTGTGACTATGGTGTCACAAATTTTATTATTAATTTATTTTGAGAGGCAGGGAGGAGCAGAGAGAGCGGGAGAGAGAGAATCTTAAAGCAGGTTCCATGTCCATCAGAGGACCCCAAACACCAGGCTCTAGCTCAGGACCCTGAGATCATGACTTGAGCGGAAGTCAAGAGCTGGATGCTCAACAGACTGAGCCACCCAGGAGCCCCTATGTTTTTTAGGATTTTATTTATTTATTTATTTGCTTGTTTGAGAGAGAGAGAGCGGGAAGGGGTAGAGGGGAAGGGAGGTAGAATCTGAAGCAGACCCTCCGCTGAACAGGAAGCCCACTTCTTCCCCTGCCTGCCACTCCCCCCGTTTGTGCTCGCTCTCTCTCTGACAAATAAATAAGTCTTAAAAAAAAAAAAAAGTTATTTCCAAAACACCCAAACTTCACTTCTCACTTTTTCTAAATTCTTGTGTTCCTTCTCGATGGGCCTTTGGGGCAAGATTGAAACAAAACACAAACAAGATCAAAATAAAGCACACACACTTTGTAGCAATGTTGGAGCATCAGGTTCTTTGCTAGAGGCAAAAAAGGGATTTTTACTTATAAGAGATGCTGTTTCCTGAAGGAGGGAGATCATCAGGCCCTGGCACCGGTTTACTCAAAAAGAATTAGGAAGGAATATCCTTTGTCTGTGGTGACAAAATATCTCCCACCACGAGCAAACTCGCAGCAGCAGTACCCAGTGGGACAGGCTGTCACAGCGGGCCACTTCTCCGGATCCAAGAGGATTCTTGGGCACATACTTGGTGCTTCCATGGTGAACTGATGGAATGTGAGAATTAGGAACTTGCAAAGAACAAGTATAGTAGCCAGTAATCATCATCATCATGACCACTTTTTTTTTTTTTTTGGTCCCAAGAAATGTGGGGACAAAATGAAAGGATTTTGATTTCATTCATCCAGTCTCTTGTGGATAAAGCTTCCATGTGTCCTTATATCAGGAAGGCTCTGTGGAGGGGCCTGGTTAATATGCTGTAGTTTCCCATTCTGTGGAGTAACACGCAGCCATGACAAATAACGCTGTAGAAGAATACTTAAGGACATGGAAACGTGTTCACAATAGAATGCTGAGTGGAAAAGAAGGCCATTTTCTAGCGTGCACACTGCAATGATCCCATTTTCCACGTCTACCTATCCAACTTCTTTATCTCCATAGGTGCATACACACATACCTACCTTTAAAGGATGTGCACCAAAATGTCAACAGTGGCTATCTGAGTGTTTTAGTTCCTCCTCCTTGTTTATATTATTTGCTAGGGTCTTTTTTTTTTAAAAGTTTTTTTTATTTTTTTTGAGATAGGGTGGGGGGGGGAGGGAAAGGAGAGAGCCCAAGCAGGGGGAGTGGCAGGCAGAGGGAGAAGCAGGCTCCCTGCTACGGAGGGAGCTGGATGCGGGGCCCACATGATCCACAGGGATCATGACCTGAGCCGAAAGCAAACGCTTTACCGACTGAGCCACCCAGGTGCACCTATTTTCTAGGTTTTGTGTAAGATGTGTGTGAATTCTTATAAGATTGAAAAAAAAAAAAGCTAGCAAGGCACTGAAGGAGCTGAGAACCCCAGGGGAGTAAACTGGTGGGTACGTCTATACCACTATGATTTGAAGTCCCAGCTTCGGGCAGGTAGCCCACAAGCAGAACCACTTGCTTGCTCCCCTGACTATCCCAAGTACAGACATGAGAGCGAGACCCTTCCTACTGGCTCTAATGATTCACCTCAGTTACTGAGAATATTCTTGATATTTTCACATCCGTATTTTCTCATTTCACTTTCTGGAAAGAAAGCATGGCCGAGTATTTAGAACCGGACACCAGCACGAGCAGTCCACTCAGGCTAGGAGATGAAAGAAACCCCAGCTTGCATCCAGGCAAGATCGACCCTGCACAGGCTAATCCTTTGGTGGCCCTGCAAACAGACATCTTTCCCATCATTTGCAGGGGTTGCGACTTGCCGTTGTTTTGGGGGTGGCCCAGATAGTGGCCTTCCAGCGACTGGGCACTGGACCACGGGTAGGGCTGATATGGCACCCTTCATATCATATAGCCCCGGGGCAGAGGCCAGCCCGCCTTTCCCCTCAGCTCTGCCGGCCTTCCATTTACCCAGGAAGGGCGGCCAGTACCAGAGAGAGAGAAGGGCCTGGAGATACAGGGGACTGGGTGGGGTGGAGGGGGCGGGAGGGATGTCGCGCAAGCAAGCCTTCACCTTATCACCTGCACAGGGGGCTTTCGGAGAAGCCTCTGCTGTGCAAGGCTGCACCAATTAAAGGTGTGCGTGGAACCTGCCCAAATGTCCAGCCCCTACTGTTAAGTGAGTCACACAGTTGCCAGAGTACAGACAAACAGGAAAAAGCTCACTAGAAGACGACTTCCTCAGGGTGGGGATTGGGGTTTGTTTTGTTCGCCGCTGTCTCTCCAGGGCCTAGAACACTGCCTGGCACAGAATGGGCATCCAATACATAAAACCATCACTGCGTGCATGAATGAATGGAACTTGCTAGTAATCAAAGAAATGTCCACTACAGTAGTAACATGGCATTATTTTGTATATTAAGCTGCCCAAAAAATAACGCATGAAAAATACACAATCCTGGTGAAATTTTGTGAGATCTGCCATGTATCTGGTATTAATGGCAATATGTAGTAATATAACTCTTGTGGAAAACAATTTGGTAATAGAGTCATTTAAAAGTTCCTACTCAGTAATTCTAGTCCTATACATTCATGTGAAACAAATAAAGGAAAGGAAAACACTGCCTGTGTACAATATTCCTTAAAATGTAGCTTATAATAGCAAAGAGATGGAGGTAATCGAGTAGCGAGCAATAGGGATGGTCAAATAACTTGTGGTTATTGAGGTTTGGATCGTAGTGTAGCAAAGTGATAATTAAAAAAAGCAGGATGTGAAAGTGTCCACATACAATGAGTGCAACCATAAAATATATTTTGGGGAAAAGCCTGGAAGGATGGAAAGTTTATGGATCTTTATTCCCCCCTCTCAATTTTGTCCTGAAAACCTTTTTAACCAAAAAGAGCTTAACCGGGGGCGCCTGGGTGGCTCAGCCGGTTAAACGGCTCAGGTCAAGATCCCAGGGTCCTAGCATCGAGCCCCGCATCAGGCTCCCTGCTCAGCGAGAGCCTGCTTCTCCCTTTCCCTCTGCCTGCCTCTCTGCCTACGTGTGCTCCCTATCTCTCTGTCAAATAAATAAATAAAAAATCTTAAAAAAAAAAAAAAGGAGCTTTACCAAGTAAGACCTGTTTCCATGACACCATTCACCAGTAAGCGTGTATATGGCAGCTGGCCCAAGGCACTCACCCACTTAGACTGTTCCCAAGGGAGTGGGATTGGTCCCTCATCACCACGCCCTCCCCGCTCAGGTGGGTCCCCACCCCAGTCTCTGGGTAGTACGCCACTGGACAGCAGAGCCATGCAAGTTTTAAGGCACAGTTTGCCATGGGGTCATTCATCCTTGAGTATCAAACAAGTGTAGCTGTGGGAACATTATTTAGTATCGTCTGATCACAGATTGGAAAATGTTTACCAGAAATAACTCTTTGGGTGGTGGGAAAGCGGGCATTGAGTTACACTTTCTCATGGTGGTTAAATAAGCATTCTGGTTGCTTTTTTATGGTAAAACCATGCATGCATCAAGGCACATTTCTCTTCCTACGGCAGGAGGGCAGTATCCAGTTCATTTGCAAGGGGTATTAGGTGATTAAAATCTAAGAAGGGGGTCCATCCTGTGAAGAACCCTCGGATTCTTGCTGATTCAGCACTAGGTGGTAGCCCTTACTCTCACTGCACCCAGGAATCACTCGGAGAGCTTTAAAAATCATCGATCCCTGGTTCCCTCTTCCAGAGAATCTGATTACAGCGGTTTGGTGAACAGTCCAGGGCACTGGAAATTTTAAAAGCTGACAAGCCTAGACACAGCCAGGGTTGACATTCACTGTTTTGCGGTCTCAGTGGCCGAGATCTATGCTGAACGTATTCGGATTGGGTCCACGATGGGGCACGTTCTCCGTGCAAAGATGAGCAAGAATCCGCGTGACGCTTTGCAAGGTTCCGCTGTTCTGCTCTTAGCTGTCACAGGAAGCAGGGCACAGGGTCAGGAGGCCCAAGGGGTTATGGCTTACTGAGCCAACAGGCGGGGTGCAAAGTGTCACCCTACCACCTACTAGCTCTGCAAACTTGGGCAAGTCGCTCGCCCCACCGGGCCTCCATTTCCCCATCTGAGAATGGGATGCTGTCGTCATGCCAGCCTCACAGAGTTCTTTAGGATGTGATGAATCAGTGTGGGCAGACGCAGACAACTCAGGAAACGGGAATGCAGTTGTTCTCCGAGGTCGTCTGGCCATGTGGAAGAGTACTGTTACCGTTTGCGTTCCCGCAGAGCTGGGCCTCCCTTCCGACCACCCTTCCTGGACTGGAGAGAGACCTGCATAACTGCCCCTTATCTATTAAGTGAATTAGAAGCCTGGTGAATTAGTGGGTCTGTAATTTGCAGAATATAGGAAATGGAAAAAACAGGCAGGGGGAGACGTTGATGTGAAACTCTCCCGAGATCTCCACCTTCAGAGTTAACACAAATGTATTTAGCAAGACTCGCAGCCCATGCTCAGAAGAGAACCCGACCGGTTCAAGAGCAAACAGAGCTCATTCCCGGTGCGGAGGGGCAGAGTCGGTACGATTTCTGGGACCGGTCCAAGGAGGGAGCTCCAGACTCCACACAATGTAGGGAAATTGTCAGGGGGCCAGGAAGCTGGCCTCAAGTATATTCCTGCATGTCTTAATGACGATTTAGATGTTCTTAAATCCTGACATTGGAAAAAACTCATGAAGATCTGACAGCAGGGAGTGAGGAGCCAGAACTGCAGTGAGCTTCTTGCTGTCCCTCGGGGTCCTGACATTCACCTCTCCAGTGAGTCATTCCAGGGAAAAGGAATCACTTTTCCTTTGGTCATTTAAACTGAAGAGCAAAGAAGTAAACATGTTACATTTTAGGAAACGCATGATGGTCGCTGGCCACATGGAGGCTAATTTCTTCCTTTGTTCCTGGAGCTGGGCTGACCCTTCTTAGCTGACAAAATTAACCAGAGAATCACATCCCTCTCTCTGGTTTGGCCTAGAAGGGGTCTGGCCTCTGCCATGGTAAGTGTGGCTGACAAGCACTGGATGAGGCTTCTCGCTTCCTGGTTCAGCCATGGAAGTGGCTATAGGTCAAGGCCACACCAAGGGGACTGCAGTGGGCAGCCCACCCTGCCTTGGCATCCAGCCTCCCTGCCTTTGCTGTGGCCAGGATACTGCAAGCAATCGCTAGGTTGTGTTGGGTTCTGACTTGTGTTTTAAAATGAAACAAAACAAAACAAAACAAAACAAAACAAAACAAAATCTGCTTTTTTTTTTTTTTTTTAAGTGTGTGTGTAGTAACCATAGAAACCTTCTTTTGCATTCACTAGTGTTTTGGAAAAAAATCCCTCCTGTGTGTCTATCTGGCTTATGTTGTCTCCATAGAATTGTGGGCTCCCAGGGGAAGGGATCTGTGTCTTAGGGAGAGAGGGAGAGAGGCCCCAGACTTGCCTCTGCAGGCAAGGCCAAGGCTCTGGCTTCATGATCCCGGGGAACCCACAGGAGGTAGCCAAAAATAAAGACACCCCATCCCCCCACTCTGCTTTGGAGGATGTTTTGAAAGCTGAGGTTCTGGTGTAGTAACTCATTTCATCCTTGTCACAACACTCTGGTCTCACTACCGTCATTAGCTCCATTTTACAGATGAAGAAATGATGCACAGGGCAGCTGACGACATGCCAAGGTGCCGCAGCTACTAAGAGGGCCGGAATCGGGATGTAAACCTAGCTGTGGGGCATCGGAGCCACAGGGGCAGCCACTCTGCCAGGCCGTGCAGGGGGGTCCCCGGGCGTTCCCAAGCCTGGCTGGCCCAGCAGTCCCCCGGAGATTGGACATGTAGATGTCCATCCCTTTCTCTCCCCCTACACACACGTGCCTGCTGAATCAGGTTCGTGGGGGAATTTGAGTTCCAGAAGTCTGCATTTTCATTCTCTAGGTGATTTAGTGTGGTAGGACCACAGAAAAACCAGATGACGGTTTCTGTGTGGACCGGCCTGGTCTCCCTTCTGGACACAGACAAGTTCCTGAAAAGACATGGGGATAAAGCATTTGTGGCCTGAGACACAAAGCCTAAAGATGACCATCTTCACTGGCTCTGTGGAGCTCGCTCCAGCAGCTGCGTCCAAGGCCAGAGCTCTCCAACCAGACATCTTGGTCTCGAAGGACTTTGCTCTTCCTTTCAACACCCTTGTATCGAGCCTTTCCTCCGGGACAGGCCGGCCAGCCTGGTCCCGGCTCCACCTGGGGAGGAGGCCGCTCTTTGGCCGAGTGAGGAGCTCCTGGCACGGCGCCCAGTACGTGGGACCGGGGGCGAAGCAGCCCCACTGCCGACGCGGAGAACACCCGGGACCAGTCCGTGACCCAGCTGAGCCAGGCTCCACTCCTGCGCAAAGGGCAGATGATGGTCATAGTAATGCCTGCCTACTTTACAAGGTGGTAGGGAGACTGGCGTGTTTGTCATCAACGTTAGACACTCTCCATGTGCTGTTTTGCCAACATTCTTTCATTTCGGCCATTCAGTGGTCCCGGAGGCTAGAGATGATCATGCCCACGTTATGGAGAAGGAGGCTAAGGAGCAAATGCAGACCTGAGATCACACCTGAGTCTGCAGACCGCAGAGCATTTTCACTGTACTGTTCCAGATGGAAGGGTAAAGATGAGGAACACGATGGTGACAGTACGGGGGCCACCCATGGGACCCAAGGCAGGGGACCCAGGCCTTGTGGACTCTGGGTTGAACACCCTGAGGCCTGGTGGGAGGGGGAAGTCAGTGCAGGGTGTGCGCAGTCTTTACTTTGAGCCGTCAGTGCCTTCAATGAATGAGGAAGAGAGGAGACAAGGTTAAAAGGACTCTCCCCACTTGCCACACGCACACACGCTTTGTTAGGATGTGATTTGCGTGTGTGATCTGATAATGGGGTCAAGAAGCTGCCCTGGCCACAGACTCTGCCTACCCACCCTCTGCCCGGCTCCCCCCGCCTCCAAGGCTGGGCATGGGGCTGCTTACTTGGAGCCCCAGAGCCGCCTTGAACCCTTCCCCTCCTCTGCTCATAAGCTAAGGCTTCATCTCATCTGCCCCAACAGCAAAGCCTGTCTGGGAATGTTCTGGTGGCTCCGGCAAGCCTGCTTTCTCTCTTTCCTGGTCTGTTCCTGTCTCGGTCTCTCCCTTTTCTGCCTTCCTTCCTTCTTTGCCCTGTCTCTCCTTGTCTCTGTTTTGGAAGGCGTTCTCAGAGGACACACACACATCCTCGAGGTCTTGATTTCTTGTCCCCTGTCCCTTTCCCTGCATGCTTTTTGTTAGGTTCTTGACTCCTGGTGTTTTTTTTTTTTTTTTTTTTTAAGATTTTATTTATTTATTGACAGAGAGAGAGAGCGCGAGAAACAGAGCACAAGCAGGGGGAGCTGCAGGCAGAGGGAGAGGGAGAAGCAGGCTTCCCGCCGAGCAGGGAGCCCGACGCGGGGCTCGATCCCAGGACCCGGGAATCACGACCTGAGCCGAAGGCAGACGCTTACCCACGGAGGGCCCCCCCCCCCCCCGCGCCCACTCCTGGTGTTTTCATCCTGTGTGTGTGGCATGGGGAGGAGAAGAGCACAGGGCATAGTAGAAAGACGAGGCCGTGGGTGACCACTTTGCTAAATGGAGGTGACAATGATGACCAACATGGGAGAAAAGAGGTCTCAGTCTGACTGTCTGCAGGTCCCTTCCTACAAAGCTCGTCTGGCTGTGTGGGGCAAGGGAGGGGATCTAAGGCTGGACTGCTACCCCGGCTATACAGTCAGTGGGGAGGGAGCACCCCGTGGCTACAGGGAAGGTCAAGACCAATGTCCTTCTGCCGCTTCTGCTCAAGAAATTCTGGAGTTGGGGACTTGTGTGTGTTTGTGTATTCAGGGGAGCCGGAGTTGCTGAATTTTTTTCTGGATTTATCTGAAGACTTGTACAAAAAATACCAGTCTGGCTAATCCCTTTTCAGCCCCCAAGAGCCTGAGGCCATTTAGAACCTCCTCCTAGAGGTCAGCGCTAGGGCGTTATGGCCAAAGGGTCCTGACTGCTCGTTCTAGGCCTCTGCGTGGACTCCCACCCCTGACACACAACACGCGCAGTGCTGGGTGGTGTCTAGCTGCACAGGCCCCCTGTGCTCGTCTCATCTGATATCCTAATGAGGGAGGTCAACGCTTTCAGGGAAAAGGGTGGGCCCTGAGGGTGACCCAAGAGCTACCAGGACAAGGGCAGAACTCTCAAGGTGGGCTCTCCCCTTTACAAACTCTGCAGGGGACAAATCAGGAGGAGCAAGGAGGTTCTGCTCACCATGACAGAGCTCCAGTATTCCCTTGCTACAACAGGCCTGGCTCATTCTTTCCCCCATTCTGGAAAGGACATCCAGGAAGACCTATGTCAGGTGCAATGGTTCAGCGGTCCGGGGAAGGAGCCAGCTTTTGCCGGGCCTTCGCCTTGAACCTAATCCAGGCCTCAGTGCCATTGAAGTCACGAGAAGCCCAGCCCGGAGCCGGCAGAACCTTCCTGTGGCCAGGACTGACTGCTGAATTAGCATGCCCCCCTTTAAGAGCCACAGAAGCAGAGGAGATGTGAGGGGGCCTGCGAGGGAAGGAAACATCACTGACAGAAGGTGCCTAGAGGGAGGGGCTGGTGGTCACAACAAGCCATGAGCCACGGTCTCACACAGTGTCACTGACGATCCGCATTCTACAGATGTGAAAACTGAAGCCTGGGGAGGCGACTCACCCAATCACACAGTTAAGAAAGGACAGGATGGAACCTGTGTCTGACCCCCTCGTGCTCATCCTCCACACCACACATGCCTGGCGTGTGGCAGGTGCTTAATGCACACGGTCGGCAAATATGAATGAATGAACAGACAGACGGATGAAAGAACTGACCAACTGCCCGTTCTCGAAGTGGGCCTTGAGGGATGCCTGGGCTACAGGGGCGGAGAGGACCAATAAGTGCATTCCAGGCTGGGCAGATGAGATGAGCACGTGGGGCTGTGCCAGGCGGGGGGAAGAGAGCTGGCTGGAGCCAGCAGGTGGGTGATGCCTCAGTGGGGTCCCGGGAGGGGCCCTCCCCCAGCCAACCTCCCAGGTCGTGGCTTCACTGTGCTCGCTGGGGAGGAAATGGGTCCGTTCAGGGTGGGGGGGGGGATGCTCATGCTCACCTAGTACCTTTCCCCTGAAATTAAACCCTTGGCCAAGTGGCCAAGGGAGGCTCACACTTATGGAAGAAGCTAAGAACGGGGACAACTACCTAGCCAAAAGTTTGGGGGCACTGGCTGTCAGCACCGTCCCCACCATCAGCACCACCTTCATCACTGCCATTGTCTCTGGCGTCATGGTCATCACCATGCCACCACGAAATTCAGTGGTGAAGACTTTGGCCCGGGAAGCTTACTGGGTCTCTAGCCCAGTGCCATCACGCACTAACCGGATGAGCTTGGGCACATTTTACAATCTGTCTACGCCTCACGTTCCTCATATATAAAATGGGATAATTTTAAAAGGTCATACCTATGAAGTTCTTAGCATCCTGTTTGGCGCATGGTGTCAGGATAAGTTAGCTATTGTTATCACTGTTACTATTTTTATCATAATGAGCCTACCAAGTGGAGATGTTGTGGGTCATTACCATAGCACCTGATTTACAGAGTGGGAATGAGACTGACTCCTCCCCACTTTTCAGGCGAAGAAAAGGTTAAGACCTAAGAAGCAAACACACTTGTCCAGCCAGCCCAGCTCTGGAGCCTGGGCAGCCAGCGGGTGGGAAGCAATGTTCTGCCCCTCCCTGTGTGCCTGTCTCTTTCATTCCTCCCCTCGGGCAGAGACCCCCAGCCTTTCCCTCTGGGTGCAGGCTCAGCTGAAATGTACTCCAAACTGTCCATTAAAACACACGGCCACTTTATGGTTTGTTCGTTTGCTCCTAAAGACGTAAAACGCAAGCTTATCAAACAAAAGTCACACTTCGCCATGCCACCTTGAGTGGTAACATTATTTGTGCCCTCCGGCCCCCACAAAGAACACTGAGTTCCCACTGGAGCTGGTGACGTGCTCCAAAGATAGACCTTTGGCACCCCTCACCCCTTCAGCCATGGGCCCAGTCACAAGGCAGGCGAGGTGGGGGCCAGACAGGTGGGGAAGAGCCCAGAGATCCTGTCTACCAGCGGGGCACCTTGGGTAAGTTTTTAAACTTCTCTGAGTGTTAATATCCTCATCTGTACAATGAACTTAATGATAAGAGCGTCCTCACTGGCTTGTGACAAGAAGTAATCAAATGATATGTCAAAGCACTTAACCCCATGCCTGGCCTCTGAGAAGGGCTCAACATACTGTAGCCAATAGAGAGAAGTTGTTGTATTGTCTTCTGGGCGTTCAAACCGCACCTTGGAGGTGGCACAAGCTGGAACTGGCCCAGGTTCTAGGCAGACCAGGCTGGAGTCCCGGGATGGGGTCAGGGTGGAGCAGAGGCAGGGCTGTGGGCACTCGTCGCTAAGAGGGCTTCTGGTGCCGGAGGCAATCTGGCTGAAGCTCTCAACCGAGCCTCTGGCAGAGTTTTGGATAGAAAAGTATGAGAGCTGACCTCCCTTAGAGCTATGCTTTTTGTCACAGACTGCACCAGAAGCCCTCTTAGCGGGGAGGGAGATTCTTTGCTGGGTCTGGAGGTGGGGCACGGGCCCACGCAGCAGCTCTGCCCCAGGCTTAGGCTGGGCACTTTGGGGAAGAGAAAGTGTAAGGTAAGATACAGCCCCTGACCTTTTGGAACTTCTGATGGGGGGTGGTGGCCATGAGGTTCGTTCCCCATGTTTCCCTTACTCCTGCTTCTGAGCACACCATAGGATCACTTTCTTCTCTCCGCACCTCTCTTCGCCCCCGGGTCGGTGTGGCCATGTGATCGCGTCAGCCTATCAAATGGGAGGAGTGACAGGCGGCACCTCCAGACGGATGCTCGGAAGAGCTGATGCCACCCTCCCTTCCTCCCACCGTAACGACGGCAGGTGGTCGAGGCTCCAACAGCCTGTGTCTTCGAATGAAGAAGCTGGGGAGCACAGCCTCCCACACCCCACGGTGGGCTTGCTGGTGTGAAATCTCAACCCTCTGCAGGTGCATGCCCACCACTCAGTGTGAGGTCGCTGAGTGCTGGGGTTGACTTGTTACGGCAGTACAAGCAAACTCATCCCGAGAAGCTAGTGAGACAAAGCCAGTGCGTGGGAGCAAAGCAGAATCCTGAGCAACAGGTGGGAGGCCCAGGCTTGAGCAACTAAGGGTGCTCAGAAAGGGCTGGACAGGGGCCCCTGGAGGGGGCTTGGGGCTGGACCTTAAAGGCTTAGCGGGATCTGAAGGATGCTAAGGAATGGCCCAGACATGGAAGGAGCCCGGGAGGTGGCTGCAGGTGGGAGTGGGGAGAGGACTAATAGAACAGGGGGATTACCGGGCAGCATACGGGGCTGACGTGCAGACTGAGACCATGAATTTAAAGCAAGGCAGCCAGCCCTACTGTGTGCTTGCCTCTAACACCAGTCAACTGCTCTGGGGCAGGCACGGAGAAGAGAGATGGGAGGGCTCCTCCCAGGCTGGGATTTGGTCAAGGGGCTGTGACAAAAGAGAGAAAGGTAGAGTTGCTGAGGGAATTTACACTGGGGCATGGAGGATGAGCCAAGGAGCAGAGCCTGGACAAGGAGGAGAGGCAAGCCGGGAGGAGGCCTGGGGTAGCCCATGGGGGCTCAGTGCAAATTCCCAATGAAGCCGAGGAATGGGCAGCGGGGGGAGCTTGAGTTGCAGGGCTGGGAGGATGGGGAGAGGTGCTGGGAATCCAGATTTGAGGGCGAGAGGAATGAGGGTTCCAGGTGTGACTGCAGGAATGGGCCTCCGCGGAGACCCGCACTGGCCACCAGGGGAGGGAGGGGTATAGTCCATCTGACTGGATGTGGATGTCAGCGAGGATGATGACAGAAGGGGGTAAAGTGAAGGCTCTGGCTAGGAGGGGGTGCAGCCATGTGTGAGCTCTGAGAGCCAGGCAGGGGCACCTGGGCTTCTCATCACTGCCCAGATTCTGGCCCTTTCTAGATGAGTGATCCGAAGACTTATTTCCCCTCTCAATGCTTTGGTATCACTTGGAAAAATGGGAACAATAATTTGTACCTGCCTCTTGGGGCTACTACGAAGACTGAAGATCAGACAAAGCACCTAAAACAGTGCTGGGGCACATTAATTGCCAATAAGTGTCAAATATTACCCCTCATAGTAGGTTGAATTGTAGCCCCCCTCCCCATGATAAGACTCTAACCACACCCCCTGCTCCCCCCCCGCCCCAGGCCAAGCCCATAAATGTGATCTTATTTGGGAAGAGGGGTTTTGCAGGTATAGTTAAGTCAAGGATCTTGACATGAGACAATCCTGGATTATTCAGGAGGGCCCTAAATCCAAAGACAAGTGCCCTGTAGGAGACAGCCCTGGTAGGAGACAGACAAGGAGAGAGACTCCCGGAGGAGGAGGCCGCATGAAGACAGAAGCAGGGAGGCCGCCACAAGCCAAGGGGCGCCTGGAACGCCCGAGGCTGGAAGAGGCAAGTAAGCATTCTCCCCCGGAGCATTCCGAGGGAGCACAGCCTTGCGGACACCTTGATTTTGGATTTCTGGCCTCTAAAACTGTGAATGAGTAAATTTCTGTTGTTTTATGCCACCGAGTTTTTTAGTAAGTTGTTATGGCGGCCCTAGAAAACTAATACATTCCTGATGTATCTGGGCCTCAATAATCCTTACCTTTGGAGACTGACATGGGCATTGAAGAAGAAAGTGCATGAAAATTTCAGGGACAGTGAAGATGACCAATAAATACTGGGTTGTCCCTCCAGAGCAGCCCCCAACCTCATAGGTAGCAGTGTTAGGGAAGGAGAGGGTGGTGCGTCACCAGACACTTGTGAGGACAATGTGACTTGACTGAGGAGGTTTCCCATCATCTGCTGACCACAGGCTGGGCTCGGGGCCACGCAGGTCTGAAGAAGCCGGGCACCGACCACAGTGAGGACAGAGGCCAGCCCATAGGGGCAAGACTAGGTGGCTCCGTGCTGTCTGATTAATCAACACAGGTCAGTGTCCCGTCAGTTTCAAATACTGACACCCCCCCGACCCCCGAGAACTTGAGTCTATGCTGAGCAGATTTGGGGTCACATTTTCTTCCCTCTCTGAGTCATAGGCAATGGGACTCCTCCTTTAACCTCACATTGGGCAAGGCTTGCTTCCATTTTGGATATTTTCAATTGGAGATCACGCAGGCTTATGGAAAATAACTTTTAGTTACAGAAAACATGAAAAAGAAGGTTCTTGGCATTTGGGAACTCTGGTAAAGCATTCTGTCTCTCTGAAACTGGAGTTTTATTTGATGTTTCTTGGAAAGAAAGTATCTGACTTACTTTATAGTCTTTCAGTTCTTCAAAGGATTCAGAATCAGACATACAAAAAAGCATAAATAATCCAAAAAAATGTTGTACTCTATCTTGTGAATGCTATTTCCTTCCTTTTCATAAGGTGTATTTATGAACTCTGAAAAGTGATTTCAGGGAAAAAAACTGCAATCTTAGTCCAGTTTTATGACAATGGAAGTGTTTTGTTCCTGCCTTGTGGATGATTTTTAAGGCAGTGTGGTATTATTTACACAAGTGACATGCTCGACTCCCTGAGGCCAAAGTCCTTCAGATTTTACATCTGCCTCCTTGGGTGTTGATGCTTTCAGAAAAGGAGATTTGTAGTCCGGGAATGTGTTCAGTTAATCCAAACAGGGCTCTTTCCCTGTTTCAGACTCCAGCTGTTAGACTTTACCTGTGGCCCGCCCACCCTCCTTCCTCCCCTCCTCCCCCCTCCCCTTCCCCCCTCCTCCCTTCCTCCTGTTTCCCTCCTCCCTGGGTCCATGTGTAATCAATTGGTCACACTGGCCACACACTGGATTTTAGCCAGGGGGAGAGGCAGGGGGGCAAGCGTGTCTTTTCCATCTCAGCCTGTCTGTCTGTCCGTCTGCCTGTCTGTCTAAACTTTCATGGCCCCGCTAGGCAGGTCAGTCCCATGGGTTGGACCCCAGTAGAGGCAACAGTCCTGTGACCCACGAGGGCGGCCAACAGCCCAGTCCCTTTGATGCTCTGAGAACAGCTCCCAGAGGCCTCTTTGCAGACGGCCATCAGATAAAAGAGGCAGTGCCCCAGGGCTGCCCCGGCCATCTGGTGGGCAAGTATTTTAAGCCTGATTTCTTCTGGAAGGAAGTTCTGGGAAACCTCTGCCCTGGTACTCCACATCTGTGCACAGTCGAAGTCCACACGTGACTGGGTCCCACAAAGGGAAGCTCTCAGGGGTCTGGAAGGAGATGGGGGAACCTCTCCCATTCCCCCTCCAATTTTGTACTCCCTGAACTTGTCCAAGGTGCTAGGGTAGCCATGTGCTTTCCCTGAAAAAAGACCAACATCACCCACAGATGTTCCTTGAGCACCTACTACGTGCCAATGCTGGCATGTAAGGAACGGGGCCCACACAGCCCTTGCTCTCACGGAGCACAGAGCCCAGACCCTGCCCATCACTGGACCACCAGAGATTAGGGCCTGAGTCCCACTCTGCTGTCCTACAGCACCCCAAGTTCTAACGCACACCAGAGTGTGGGCTCCAGGAGTGTGTGCAAAGCTTCACTGCCCAGAGACTAGAATGGAAGGTGAGACTGAATGGGGCCACTGGGGAGGGCCACAGCGGGAAGGGGACATGTGAGCAGAGACCTGCAGCTGCTGAAGATGCCAACCAGCCCTGAGCCAGCCCTGTGGCTCTCGGGGAGGAGCACGGGGGAGAGAGGCACAGCAAGACCGTGATGTGGGAGTGAGTACTCCCGGGGGGATTCTGGGAAATGGCCCATATTGTTGGGATTGATTTCCTCAAATGTCATTTTCTTCTGATTACTGAAGAGTTGAGACAGCAACCTAAGCGCCCATGCTGACAGCATTGTGAGAGGCTGACTTCTAGGTGTCATCAGGCCTTTGTCCTCCAGGGGACTTTTTTCTTTTTCTTTTTTTTTTTTTTAAAGATTTTATTTATTTATTTGACAGAGAGACACAGTGAGAGAGGGAACACAAGCAGGGGGAGTGGGAGAGGGAGAAGCAGGCTTCCCACGGAGCAGGGAGCCCGATGCGGGGCTCGATCCCAGGACCCCGGGATCATGACCTGAGCCGAAGGCAGACGCTTAACGACTGAGCCACCCAGGCGCCCCTCCAGGGGACTTTATCTATCAGCATCCTGCCAGCACCAGGGCTCTGGGCAGCAGCTTTTAAAGGAAAGGGTTTGGAGGAAGCTTAGTGGCCCTGGGCCCCGAGCAGGCGCCGTGTGGAGGGAGGAAGGGGCCACCACGAAGTAAAAGAGCACCTCCCCCCATCCCACTCTGCCAAGAACCATTTTGCCAAAGTTTGGACCTGCCTCTTAGGAAAGAAGTGTGTAATCTGAATAGGCCACTGTTCCCACGACTGTTTTTTAAAAGGCAAAAAGCACAAATCATGGTCTAGTAGCCAAGAACAGACTTGGGCTTTCATGAAAGATGATGTAGCACAGAATCCTAATTGGACATTTCACTGTCCACCCATGCGCCCCTGGGTCGTGCGGCGAGCCCCTACTGGGTGCCGGGCACTATGTTAGATCCTGCTGAACCTAATGGATGCTGCCTTGACCCTTACAATCTGGAAAGCAGAGAGATGCACTTTCAAATGGAATCATTAAAATCCCTGAGCAGGGACGAGAGCATCTACCTGGGAGCCAACGGAAGTCCAGCCCCAGAGCTCGGTGACTGGGTGCCTGAGTCAGGCTGAGTCACCTGGGAGCTTTGCTAGCCTGAACCCTCCCCAGACCAGGTGGGTGGCAGGAGTCCTGCTCTGGGAAGGACTGGGAGGAGTCAAGGCTGGGTCCATCGGGGCTCACACAGAGGCAGTTTGTGAGTGGGCTGACCCAGCATCCTCGCATAGGACTGAGCAAGTGCAAGGTGACCTTCCCCCGGAAGAGCTTGTTTTCCAACTGGGGGCCGTGTGGCTTGTGATCTCTTCCCCAACACAAGTGACTGTGTGCCCCATCTAAGTATCCATGCCTGAATGCTTGCTCTCAGGGCCTGCTGTGTGTCCTTGCTTTTCAGGGGACCAGGAGCTTTTCCCCTGATTCTGGGATCCCTCAGATGCCATGCCCAGCTGAGCTGTGAAGGCCAGGATCAAGCACAATACAATACCATTCGTTACCTGTTCTACATGCTGATTCCGATCCACCTCTTACCCCATCCTCCACACACACACACACACACACACACACACACACAGCCCAGCCAGCCACCCCTTCTCCTGTCTCTGACCTTGCTGAGCCCTTTCGATTTGCCCTACCTGATCAACTGCACTCTCCCCAGGCCCAGAGCCCCAGCAAAACCTTGCAGTGGCCTTGGCCCTGGGTCCTCCACAGCCCATGCTGTCTGTCCTCCCACTCACCCCGAATTTGGCAGGAAGCATGAATACCAGTGCCAGCGAAATCTGACAGGGGGAACCAGAAATGAGGATTGAACATTTGGCAGCTACAACAAAAATTTAAACAAACAGAAGGTACCTTACTGAGTGTTGTCCTTCAGAACATTCTTCCGGGGGGTGATGCGCTTGATCCCGAGACGCTGTCCTGGGCCACACGGTTTCTGGAGTCATCCGTGGGAGCCCTGAGTCAGCTGATTCAGTAGCAACCAAGCCCTGCCACACACTGGAGTGAAAAATACAACACTCGAATCCCACTGCAGTTTGGGAGACGTGGACCCTGGATGTGGGTTATTTTGTAAGAGCCTCACGTCAGCCGGGGTTGAGCCTCGGCACCCCCACTTCTGGTGCAGGGTCTGGCCCGTACTCAAGAGGCGTTTCCTATAGGTCTCGAGGATGGCATTGACCATCCTGCATTCCTCCTGATTAAAGACCCCATTTCCTCAGATTGTGTTTTGCAAGTTTTAAAAATGTTTCATTAAAGCAAATGCTTAAATACCGACGCTGCCGCCTTTCTTCAATCAGCAGTGGTTATAGTCCAAGTGGCTGGGATTCCTTTCTAAAACCCCAACATTTCCCCTTTAAAATGAATCGATAACACTTTGTTTCTGGATCAGCCCCGACTTGAGTTGGCAGCTCAACAAAACAGAACTCTTCATTAGCCCTTCTTCCACCCCAGCTCCCCCCACACCTACTCCTCCTCCCCGACTCCATTTCCCATCTCTGGAAGTGCCCCCCCCCCGCCCCCCAAGTCCTGGCCCAAGCCCTCCCTCAGGACGCTTGAGTCTCTTTATTCTGTGTCCCTCCGCACCGGGAGGCCCCGGCTCCCTTCCCTCCCAAGCGTCTTTCCCTCAGTCCAGGTCCCCGGCCCCCTGGGAGGCCTTCTGTCCCCTGGGTCTAACACTGCTGCTCACTGCCCACCACCCAGGCACCGCAGAGGGGTCTTACGTCTTTAACTTCTTTCTTTGACATAAACTCGGACTTATAAAGAGGTTGCAAAATAGTATAAACAATTCCCTTACAGCCCTCACCCGGACTCCCCGGAGGCTAACGTTTTGCCACCTTTGCCTTCTCCTTCCCCTTTGGCCCCAAGATATAATGCACATATGCACGTTATAGGTTTTTCTGAATGTCTGAGAGTAAACTGCAGACATGCAGTGCCCCTCACCCCTAATTACTTCAGTGTGTCTCCTAAGAACAAGGCCATCCTCTTAAACCACCCTAGTTCAACGATCAAAATCAGGAAATGAGCCTCGATGCAATATTGTTATCTAATCTACATATTTTATTCAGATTTTACTACTTGTCACAATCATGTCCTTCAGATTTTTTTTTGAGAGAGAGAGAAAGAGCGAGTGGCAGGGAGGGGTAGAGGGAGAGAAAGAGAGAGAGCGTGCACGTGGGGGTGGGGGAGGGGCCCAGGAGATTCTCTCCCTCTCCAGCAGACTCCCTGCTGAGCGAGGACCCTGACACAGGGTTCGACGCCAGGACCCTGAGCTCATGACCTGAGCCAAAATCAAGAGTCAGACACTTAACCGATGGAGCCAGGCCCCACCCCCAAATCATGTCCTTTATAGTAAACGGAAATCCCAGATCACATATGACAGTCTGTCCTCACGTTCTCTTCAGTCTCCCTTAGTCTAGAGTTCAGAGGAATCTTCCCCAAATTATTTATATCAGCTTATGTTGGTTCTGCAACAAAAGACCTCCACTGCCCTGTGGAATGAGATGGAGCCCAGTCTCTTGGGCACGGCCCACCTGGCCCTGCGGCCCAGCCCATCGTCCCCAGTGCCTCCCTATGACACTAGTTCCTGGTAGCAGCCTCACCGGCCTCTGTACCATGCCGGCCTTTCTGTCTCTGGTCTCTCAGTCTGCAACCACTCTGAGCTTGTGGATGGCTGCTTCTTGCTCTAGCCACACCACCAGACCTGCCCCACCACACTTGGCCCTGTGATCTTCACCTTTCATTGTCTGTTCCTTTGTTCATCCGCTTATCTTTTGTCCCTCACCCCCACTGAGGATAAGCCCATGGGGGCAGGGGGCTCAGCAGTCTGGTTCTGGCTGAGTCCTGAGCACTTGGAAAAAACTGGGCCTGGTACATAACGGATGTTCAATAAACATTTGGTGGATGAGGGATTTGGATTAAAGACAAGAAAATCTTTTCACCTATACTCACACGGGTTAGAGATTTTATAGAAAATGAATGAAGAAGAAAGAAATGTTTTTTTCTCAGACAGCTTTTGGAAATGTCAGCCAATGACCTAGGAAGCTTTGGTGACACGGCCCTCTTCTTCCAACGGTCCAGACATCAAGATAATAGAATGGATTTACTTTTTAAAAGAATGTGCCAGATTGTCTACATCCAGGGCTTTCTGTGACAGGCTTCTCAGCAGAAATAAGTGACACATATCGACATGAAGGTCATGGCTGAGTAACATGGGGAAGAGTTTCTGACCAACCCACAGGCTGCCTGGAACCCACTCAAATAGCAAAGGGGGCTCCCTTTCCTGTTGGAAGGGCCTTGAGAGGCCCCGAACGACCTTGGAGGACCCCAGCCAGATCTCCAACCTCTCCTCAGGCCTCTACGGAAAAAGCCCCCAGCCTGGGGCCCGCAGAGTGAGCGGACAGGTCAGGGGCGAGCCTGGGCCTCGGGCAGGCAGGACCGGACTGCTCGCACTTACAACTGGACACTTCTGCACCTTCACCAGGGAGTGGACTCCTCAGCTCTAGACACGTGTCTGTCAAGGGATCTGTACACGTCACTGTATGTACTTGTCCCCCCATAAAATTTTTTTCCAAAAGAGAAAAGAAAATTGGGGCAGCTTTGGCTCTCTGAAAGAGCAGCAGCTTTTGGAGATGGCCTGCCTGAGTCCCCAGGGAGCCCAGTCCTGACTGCTACAATGCAGTTTTCATTGGAGAAAGGGGTAGACGACCTGAACCCCAAACTCTGCCCTGGCCTGGAGCCCAGGGGTGTGCATCAGGATGAGACAAGCAAAAGGAACATTTGTATCCAGCCGGGGCTCTGGGCTCAGACACAGTGCAGAGTCCCAGGGCTGCCTGGTAGATGAGGCAGCATATGGAAGGCTGGGGAGGCTCTGGGTTCAGAGCACCCTCCTAGCTCAGGTCTGGGAAGAAACGTTCAAGGGCTAGATGAGAATGGAAGTGAGCACATTCTGTTCCTAACGGATGCACAACAGGCCCTCCCTGACTGACCTCACTCTACATTCCTAGGTGGGAGACCACATTCACAGGGTCCATGACCCCTCTGCTCCATCACCCCAGACTGGGATGCCACCACTAACATGACCTGACCTGTGGACAAATGCCTGGAGGCTGCTGTGCTGGAGTGAGTGGGGGCTGCAGGTGGACAGAAGGGACCACAGCTTCTGTCAGACTGAGGTCAAACCTTATAGAGCCACGGGCAGCAGTCAGGAGGCTCAGAAAATACCCAGAACTCTTGGGACAACCCACATGTCCACAGGAGGCCATCAGGCGAGGTCACGGAGAGTTGCAGGACAGGGGCCTCTATGGGGTGTGCCATTGGTAAAGCTGAAATGCCCTGGGGCCAGAGATGCAAGTGAGCCCTGGGGCCCACAGCACCCACCCCCTCCTGTCCCTACAAGGTGGCTTGGACCAGGCCACAGAGCGTCACAAGTTCCCAGAATGCCTGGAACTGTTTTCTGAGGCAAGGCAGCCAGCCTCACGGGCATCCCATCTGAGGCAGACCCCGCCTGGTCTCAGCCTCCTGCTGAGACCCTCCCAGGACCTGAAAGGAGGAAGGGGAGTAGTCCTATGTGGTCTGGCAGAGTCCCTGCTGTGACGATGAGCTCGGTGACCCTGGGCAAGTAGCTTAAATGCTTTGTGACTCAGTTTCCCTATCTGGACACTTGGGGTAATACGGACAGTTTCTTCAAAGGGCTATTTGAGATGATGAGATACTCTGAACAGGACCTCATACATATGTGCCCAGTGGTTGGCTGTCACCATGGGTGTCATTACGGGGGGCTCTGGGGCCGGGTGGGAGGTGGGGGAGACATGGGTGGAGCCGCACATCCCCCCACATCACCTCTCCAAGCTCCTGAAACAGCTCGCTCCCTGGGATTTCAGCACAGAATTTCATCGGAGTCTTTCTGCTTCCTGCCCATGAGACCTGGAGCAACACAGCTCCCTAGCATGTCCTAGTCTTAAGCAATTTTTTCTAAAAAAAATATTTTATTTATTTATTTGGCAGAGAGAGAGACACAGCGAGAGAGGGAACACAAGCAGGGGGAGTGGGAGAGGGAGAAGCAGGCTTCCTGCTGAGCAGGGAGCCCGATGCGGGGCTCGATCCCAGGACCCTGGGATCATGACCTGAGCCGAAGGCAGATGCTTAACAAGACTGAGCCACCCAGGCGCCCCTAGTCTTAAGCATTTTTATAGTTTCATTTGCACTATTTGCACACTTGCATTTGGTAGAGTCTTATTACATACTTGGATTGAATGAATGTTTTAGGAAAACCATTACTTAAATTACTAAGAGAGAAATGAGGTTGCATAAACTCTCTGATGTCCTTCTGGGCCAGAAAGCCAACAACGGAACATGACATCCTTAGGGTGTATCTTAAGAGTGGCCGTCCAAGTTCGATCTTGTTTCGTTAGCAGATAGGGGCTTATTGTAGAGCTGATTCTCCCCAAATCTGCTTTAAGGAGACAAAGGGGAGCAGTTGTGATGATTTTCCCTTGCTGAGTCCCTTTTGGAAACACAGTTATATGGCAGAACATTCTAGAAACAAGGGCTTTCAACATTCTAATGTATCTTCTTGGTAATGACTTCTTCTAAGGACTCAGGGCTTGTCTCAGAAAACAGGAGTGTTCAGGAAAGGAGACCCCCATGGTAGAAATGAGGAAAGTTGGAGAATTCTTGCCTTGTCATTTTCCATGTTCTCACACATCCTACTTGGTCTTGCCCTAGTGGAGAATTTTAACAAGCAGCTTGTCACCTCTCACTTTCTGAATTTGTTTTCTTCAGAGAGAACTCCTTACCACCTTTTTATTCAGCCCCTTCCTGACAGGTAGGAACGAGTCAGCGCTTATGGCTGCTGCCAGCAACGCAAAGCAACTCTGGTTAACTCAGCACACAGCGAACTTACTGGAGGGGTGGGCGCCAGGCTCACAGAACACACAGGAAGCTGGAAGACTGGGCACTGGCATGCTGGTGGCCGGGCAGCAGAGCACCACGGCCAGGGAACGCGAACACAGCCCCCCTCAGCCTCAAGGATGCTGCCCTCCCAACAACCCCTCTTTTTGCCTCGTTTGCTCCAGATTCAAAGAGTGTTGCATTGGCCAAGCTTAGGACACGGGTCTGCCCTCAGCGGTGCCAGGGGCAGGGAGAGAAAGGGAAATTGTGGTGGAGGTTAAGAAAGGGAGGATAAGTGGGTTGGACGCTGGATAATCCCTGTCTCTCCCACAACGAAAAGCTACCAAGAAATGTGCAGGTTACATGGAAGAAAAATCAAGTGTACTGAAAGCATCAAACAGCAAGCCTCGTAGATGGATACAAATACTACCCACCTTGAAAAACATCTTGGAAAAATGACAGTGCTCCCCTAAATGAATATGTGGTCCCCATCATCCCAAACAAGATCCCCACAGAACTTTTCAAGCTTAAACAGATTCTAAAATGCACATTTAAGACAACATGCCAAGGGGTGCCTGAGTGGCTTAGTCGTTAAGTGTCTGCCTTCGGCTCAGGTCGTGATCCCAGGCTCCTGGGTTCGAGCCCCACATCGGGCTCCCTGCTCGGCGGGAAGCCTGCTTCTCCCTCTCCCACTCCCCCTGCTTGTGTTCTCTCTCTCGCTGTCTCTCTGTCAAATAAATAAATAAAATCTTTAAAAAAAAAAAAAAGACAACATGCTGAGTGTCCGGACAATATTGAAAAGTAAGGATAAGAAATTTAAAACATAAAACTGGAGTACACAAACTGGTGAAGGGGATGAAGAGGCTCAAGCTTCCAGCTGTGAACTAGACAAAGCCATACAGATGAACAGCACAGCAAAGGGAATATACTCGTGTTGTGGTGACTTTGTACGGTGACAGACGGTGGCCGCACTTCCTGTAGTGCGCATCTTGTAACGTTGATAATTTCAAATCACCCTTGTTGCACACTTAAACTAGTATTGTGTCAACTATACTTCAATTAAGAAAAACTATAGTAATCGGGATAATGTAGATTAAACAAGATCATCAATGGAAAAGAAAAGAACTGAGAAACAGAACCACCTATATGAGAATTGGTGGATGTCAAATAGCCATTTCAGGCTGGTGGAGAAAAGAGGAGTCTTAGCTGTCTGGGGGGAGGGTCGGGGTGGGGGAATAAAGGTAGATTCATACAGCATATCATTAAAAAAAATAAATCCAGAAGATTAAAAATAAAAAAAACCTGTAGAGTTATATGAATAAAATGTAATATTTTTGAAACTTTAGCAGAGGGAAGGTCTTTCAAGATACAAACTACAGAGGCCTAGAAGTAGGGTGAAATCTAACTTCTAAAGTGGTAACAACTACATCAAGTGCATCTCAGGCAGTAAAAAAACACGCGCTGGAATAGAACATACGTTCACAAAAAGATGTGAAGAAGGATATTCACAGCAGCTTCATTCCTCCTGGCCCCAAACCTGGTAAGAGCTCAGGTGTTCACGAACAAGGCAACGGACCACGTGTCATCTGGTCATACAGTAGAATAATACCTGACTTAATAAAAAGGAAGTTACTGATTATAACCTGGGTCTCAAAAACATTAAGCTGAGCAAAAAGAAGCCAGACACACACACACACAAAAACCACGTTATCTGCCTGATTCTATTCAAACTATCCACAAAAACTAATTTACAGTGGGAAAAAAATGAGAACCGAGGTCACCCCTGGGGGTGGGATGGAAGGGATTGCCTGGGAAGCAGCATGAGAGAACTTTCTAGGATGATGGCGATGTTCCTCATCTTGATAGCAGTTTGAGTGACAGCTTTATCCTTGGTCAAAATATAGCAAATGCACACTTAACATTTGTGTTTTATTGTGTGTACATTTTATCTCAAAAGAGAAAATTATTAAAAAAAACCAACTCTAAATAATCTGTGTGCTGAAGTAGTTAGGGATGAGTACCAAGGACTATGGTTTACTCTGGAATGCACTGAAAAGTGAGATGGATTAGTGGATGTATGTGTGACGTTAAAAGAAGTATAGCAAATTGCACAACGTAGAATCTAGGGGGTGGGTGTATTGATTCTCTGTACAATTCTTTCAACTTATCTGTGTGTTTAAAAATCTTGATACTACAATGTTAGGGGAAAATAGCAACAGACTAAAGGAAAGATATTTCAGATACGTTAAGAGATGTTTTACTCGTGCTTTATAGAGCTCATCATCAGCAGAAAAAAATGAAAAACCCCATTGACTGTAAGTAAAGCCCTTGATAAAAAAGGCACATGCCAACAGTATCTGAAAAGATCATGCTATTTGTCAATAGAAAAATCTGAATTCGACTAACAATACTACTCCTCCCCCCTCCAGGCTGATACCAACGTGGGAACACTTGGCGGAGAGCGTTCTCACCTGCTGCCAGGTGAGTGCAGCCAGGTTGGCGACATCTCCCAACTCTGCTGAAGGGGATACCCCACCTCCCGGTACCACCACCACCACCACCACCACCACGCAACCCTCCCTCTTGCTGGCGAGGAGCGGCCAGGCAGCCCTGAAGACCCAGAAATGCCAGAAGCGGGACGCCAGGCAGCAAGCAGCCTATCTGTGTGCACTTGATGCAGAGGTCAGAATGAAGTGGTCACAATGGTAAGATCTAAGACCTGCTGCTAAGTCAGAATCACATGCGAATTACAGCATTTGTAGAAAAAGCAAAACCAACGTAATGTAAATAAACACACAGAGCAACGGAAAGGATCTGGAAAAATTTGAACTCTTGTGTTGGTGTGGACGTAGGACCGGGGATGGGAGCCGAACAAGCTGGGTTTGAAATAAATGAGATCTGAAATAAATGTAGACACACACATATCTATAGTGATGAGACTGTATCTGTGTAACGCTCGCCTCATTAAAATGAAAAACACGAACACATCACCAGCTTAAAACAAAGCTCGGCCCGTCTCACGTTCCCAGCATTTATTTCAGAGAACTGATTATAGAATGGCTTGCTCTGGATTTTATAGCCTAGACCCCGCAAACCAAGTTTTCATTTCTCTGTCAACCCTTAGACCAGTTCCCCGCCACCCCCCCTCCCCCCGCCAGGCAGCACAGCATCCCCAACACTCAGGGAGCTCTTACCAGGCAGCTGGATCTGTTCACACACAGGGCTCCAGACACTTGGCGATCCACTTGGCCCTGCGGATAAGTCCTTTCTACCACAGTCAAACCAGACTCCCCATCTTTTGTTTTTCCTTCCTTCCAACTAGGAGACAGGATGGGATGGCAGGGACTCTGCCCCATCATGAATCGATACAGAGCTGGCTCCATTACCCCCCGCCCCCCACCTCCCCAAGTGCTGAGTCATATTGGATTATGTGGGCAGAAAACTGTGCAGAAGGTCCTGTCAGCCACTTCAAAACTTTTAAGAGTGGTTTGCTTTTAAGTATGCTACAGAGTCGTCTTCAAGCGAGAACTCCTAAAATCTACACGTAGGTAATGCGTCCTGTGACTGATAAAGGGCAGAGGTGTGGGTGTGTATATGTTCATATCTAACCAGCTGTTTCTCCACCACCGCTCTGTGAAACAAATCAAACAGCTCACCAAAACTAGTTGAAAGTTTTATTTATATAAACTTCATTAAGAACATAAAAGATTAAGTTTCTTAAAAAAAAATCTGCAGTTATTTACAGCAGTATTGCACAAGTAAAGTGGCAATTACCCTGTCAAAATTCATCAGTGCAAAACACAAGTAAGCCAGGGAAATCGCAATACAAATGCTACATACGCTGGGTCCTAGGAAACAAGTTAGTGACGGTCCGTATACAGACAGATCAGTGCTATTTATAAATGTGTACCTGATGAGTTCTGATACAGTAACTAGTGGTCACAGAACCTGCACATACAACTTCGGAGAGCTTCTAAAGTCTGATTCCCAAATAAAAGTAGTCAAGTTACCTAGCTGGGAGCTTGAGGATGCTTCTTGAATACAATGCCATTGGGAGCAGGAGTCCCCTCTGCTGGTTTAGCGTCACGTGTGGACCCATCCCTGCACCCACGTGAGCGGGGAGTGGACCACACAGGCACCAGGCTAAATCAGCAGGGATGCCAGAACCATCTACTGACATGGGGCCACTAGGAGGTCTCTCTAAAGCTTCTGCGAGCTTTCACATCTTAACATCCAGTCGAGTGGGACCCCCAACCTCTCTCGAAGCCAACAGAGAAGCAGAAGGAAGACAACCTGAAGCAGGCTGATCAAAGGTAGGGACCAAAGGGCTCAGGGCTGGGGGTGGGGGTCTGTACAATTAGCTCCTGAAGACCATTGAAGTCCACACCTCAAAGCACAGGACACAGCGGGTGGGGGATAATTCAACTACTCACCAGTTGCCAAAAAGTGGCATGAGGTGGTGTTCCTGACGTCCCTCTCAAGGCAGGAGCAACCTGGCTTACCTGTCCCTTCCTCTTGCCCTGAACAACTCCTGGCAGCACCCCGAAAAAGGGGCCCATTTTTATTTCTCTCAACACTGAATTGTCAGGGATACATTTTCAATGGAAAAATCTGTCCCAACTGCCAATAATACATTAAAATAAAATAAAATTTTAAAAAGATATGGCCTGGCCTTCATAGAATTTGCTTCCACGAGAAGCTGGCTATTTCTTGTAGAATTTTGTGGCCGGCCACATTTATGGTCTCTCACTGATGGCTCAACACAGACTTCGTCATCAGGATAGCGAACCCCAAGAACTTAAACCCACGTGACCAGAACTACCAGGAACCAAAGCTGGAGGGCCAGCCTAGGGAAGAGCGTGGGGCTCACAGTCACCACCTCAGAGTTAAAGCAATGAATGGTACAGCATGGGGCGGGGAGCACGGAGGTCAACACTTTTCAGAACATAAGACATTAAATAAGCAGGAAATAAATATACAATATTTCTACAAGTTACAGCATTATGAAACAGTAGGACACATTACACAGAAAAAGAATCTACAATATGTACAATCCTCAATTCTGAAAAAGTTTAGTAAAAACAGTGATCTTTACTCATTTATGCTGTACAAAATTTTACAAGAAAGGTAAAGGAAACACAATTGCACACAGACATTTGGCTCAGTTGGTAAGTAAAATGTGACCTCCTAATCTAATAAATAGTCAAAATATATACAATATCAAGACAGGGAAATAGGAGAAAGTTATTCTCTACGGTGTACACTCTTTTTAATCAGAGGGAAGTTTTGCCTGGTTCCTCCACAACCCCGAGAGCAGTTCTTGGCAAACTCACTTCTGGGCAGGAGTACAGGTAACTGGAAGAATTGCTCATGGGATTCTTTTGCATGTGTTTATTGCATTTCTATGATAAGTCACAGGACACTTTCTACAAACCTCATGGGAGAAGAGGTGGTCAAGGCACAAAACCCGCATTCAGTTTCCAAAAAGGGATCTAGTCTTTTTTTTTTTTTTCCTACAAAAAGTAAAAGAAATACACACTAAAAAGTCAAGGTCTACCACAGTAGGCATACCTTCCGCAGGGAGGCATCGTGATAAACAGATACATACAGTACAGAGACATCCAGTCATCTCTCTTCAGTCCTGGTGCAACATCCTGCTCCTTAATACTACAAATTCATAGAATCTCTAATTTCCTCACAAGCTGCTTCCGCGGCCAGCCTGGACACCAGGCAGCCACTGAGCCAGAGGTACGCCAGCACAGAGCCCTCGGGCACCGCTCCCAGGGAGCCGCAGTATTGAAGAAACAGAGTAAAGTGCTCCAGTCAGAGAGACTGGCACTGAGTACGGAGATCCTGGGAGGGGAGGGGGGAGGCGCCCAGAACCAAATACGTCTTTGGTGTGTGTGTGTGTGTGTCCAGCAGGTCCACCACTGCCTTACAACCGTGTGGACTTCATGACCCTACAGAGGGGTTCGAGACACGTCAGGAACACAAGCTGACAACATAGCTTTAAAAATATTCAAGACCCCAACAAGATTTTGGGGTAAAAGAAAATCCTAAGAAAGGAAGAATATTTGGAATCAAATATCTCTACCTAAAGGAAAATGCGTATATGTTGTAGATATATATATATATATATTTATATAGAATTATCAAGATACAAATGAATGGATTTCCCCACTTGATTTAATCACGTGAAAACACTGGTCCTCTGTGGGCCCAAAGCAAAACAAGAGTTGTTGGCACTGCTGACTCGTTTGAAAAATCACGTTTATCTTTTAAAAAGCTATTTAATAATCTGAGGTTTCAAAATCTGTAAGAGTTATAAGGTTCACGAAATGATCTCTACTTCTCTTCTTTCACTGCTTCCTGATCTCTCTCGGGTCTCTCCAAACTGTTTAACTCCCTTTGAAATGTCAGACCAACTCATGGGCCCTCCATTTGCTGCACCCCTCCCAGGCAGGTGTGGAGAAAGAAAAGAGCGCGCCCAACAGAGGTGGATGCACCAAGGGTGGTCCAACAACACCCACCTGTCCCGCGAGTAAGGGAACAAGACAGACCTTTGTCCGAAGGCTGAGAGGCCACTTCAGATTCGGGCTCCAATGCAGTATTTTTACGGCACGGCTGAAGGCAGATTATCCTTCCTTTCAAAGTGGATTTGGGGGGCGGGTGGGAACCAAGTGTCAGGCATCAAAGGCCAGGTGAACCTGGAGTTGGACGAAAAGCCTCGATGCCCAGGAAACCCCTGCCTAAAGCCCCGCCCACGGCTCGTGCCAATTCCCACGAGGACTGGAGCTCCGACACCTGCAGCCCAACGGGCTCAGCTGCGAGGGGACATGTTCCCCACCTGCGGCCCCTGCTGACAGTGTACCTGTGACCGTGGGAGAGTCTGCAACCAGAGAAGCCCACAGCACCGAGGGGCACAGTACCTGTCTGTGCTGTGACTGGTAGTCCTTCTTCAGAACACTTGTAAATGACAAGCCCATCAAAACCAGTGAAAACCAACATCATGCACATCCCAGTGAGGAAACTACTGACAGACAAGACCAACTGGGCCATGGATGCCACAGGCAGATCCTGACTCACGTTCTGACCCAATTCCCTTTCATCATAAGAATACACTGGACCAAATCTGTGCATCGGCCTCCAGACAGACCAGAGGAGCATCACAAAAGGAGACAAGGAAAAATACACGAAAAGAGTTTTAAAATTTTGCCACAGATGCAACTGAATTTAAGGAGGTAAGTATTTACAAAACGGGAGTGGCATATCAATACAGGCTGATGACAGACCTTCTGCCCCTTTAATCAGTTTCGTTTAAAACTTTTTTGGTATTAATAATAATGATTAAAAAAAAAGCATGTCAAAGAGCCAATGGCAGGGAAGGGAGGGGGCTATCTCATACCTCTCCCGTTTAAAAATTCTGTACAGTAATCTAAAAATAAACTAAGGCAGCTTTATCAATTAGCTGGCTCAGTTTCCACTGCAGAGTTTACACATAATCCTCTGAGAGTAGACAATAGGTTCTTAAAATTTTAGTACAAAAATCATTCACGAGTTGGTTAAAAAGTTTCCATTTCCTTTTTGAAAAACCTGTTCTTATTAAAGAAGGTGGAAAAAAACCCACACCACGTGTAAACACCATTCTTGCATAAAATCCTGCTCCAAAGAACCATGATTTGTACATTTTTTTTTTTAAAGAATCCTCCCTCATTTACATTCACAACAAACTTCCATTGGAAATTCTGCCATGTGGTGAACAGAAAGGTCAAGTCCACGTGCAGCGCGGCGTCCTCAGGAACACGTCGGCCAGCCTCCCCGCACGCCCTCTCGGGGAAAGAACCGCGGGCTGCATAGCAATGGCACCTCTTACACCGTGGTGCTGGGGCCTGTTGGTTTTAACAAGCGAAATGTCTGCACCCATCTGGCTCCGCAAGGAACCCGTCGTCACTGCAATCTCCACACCAGGCGGATGATGTAACGTAACAGTCGTAAGATAATCATGTGGGGGTGGGCTTCGGCTGCTTGGTAATTATTCAAAAAGACCTGAAACAACAATAGGAAAGCTTCTTAGTTTCTCAGCCCTCGTGTTATTTTTGGGTGGGGGATGCCTATATTTAAGGGAACCACCAATCCCATTTTCACAGCTACAAAGGGCACCCCTTTACGAGGGCTGCACCTCCCGAGCATGGGTCCGTCCCCTGAGACTGTGAGGCCGAAGTCCTTCCTACCTCCCCCACAGAGGGAGACGTTGCCACATAAGGAGCAGCATGCCAAATGATCCGCGTCTTTACAGAAACCAAAAGGATGCTTGGAACCGCAAAGACAATCCCTGAATCTGTTTGCCCCTCTAAAAAACACATGTATTCTCTCTACGGGCCATGTCATTATTGGCCAGAACTGCCTCGATCAGGGGATGCTTCAGCCTGTGTGCAGGTGTGGAGGAAAGCCAACCCCCAGGTCACTGGAGTTGGCGTCCCGTGGGAAGAGGTAAGGGTAGAGGGGACACAAGAAAGATGTGAAGGAACTGTCTTCTCACTACCCAGGTTATTAACATTCAAATACATGGACTCCCCCGAGGGTGAATTTCTGGTAGCTGTAGTTTACTTGAGAAACCAGTGATTTGGGGTAATTTGTCCTAAGAAGCTAAATCCAGTGGTGCACAGATGCACCACCGCGCTTCTGGCTGCTGGTGGGCAGCTCCGCTATATAAACATGGGTGGCTCAGCACCGAGTCTATGGTCACACACACAGGCGGAGTCAACCCCCATCCTCCCACCCCACGTGGGGAGTATAGAGCAGTGAAAATTTTTTAAAAAGGCCTCTTTGCTAGTGACCACCATGCTCGTGACAAGCGGAGAAACTGTTCACAAGGCAATTGCTACATTAAAGGTCTCAGAGGTCCTCAGGTCTTCCGGAGGGCCCACCTGTGAGTTCTCATCCATTCTGCAGGTAAGTGCGGGGTATAAATCCAGAGCAGCCAAAGGCGGCAAAGGAACACACCTGCCTCTACGCCAGGAGCTACAACCCATCTCACAGTTCAGGTCTGCAACCTACCCTCATTAAGGTTGTTTCCTTAATGAGTCATCTATGCCCGAGACCAGCTCTCTGCTGTTCGGGGCTCTCCACGAACCCCCTTCTCAATCGGGCAGGTGAGACTTCCAACACAGCATGGTGGAACCACCGGCCACGAGTGGGGCTGGGAACTGGCGTCCCCCGTCACACACAAACACTGCCCGCAGACACCAGCTGGGAGCGGAGCCCCTGCTTGTGACTGTTTACACGAGCTCGCAGGCACTTGTCTGACAGGACGGGATTGTGATAAGGCCCGGGCATTTCCCGTTCTCCTTCCATAACCAGACTGGAGGAAATCGGCTTTCTGTAAGCGATTCCTGTACAGGCGCTCCGTAACCACAGTCTGTGATTTTTATCTGTTTTACACACAAGATTGCTTTGTTTTGATTTAACTTTCAAAATTACTTTGCTTTTTCTGTGTGAGAATAATTTAGGGGAAGGTTAATTTTAGTTGAGACTAATATTAATAGGTTGAAAGAGGCTTATTCAAAATAAAACCACGACTTACTAAAATGAAGAAAGCGCACGCAGGGCTAAGAAATCACTTCAAGGTGGGAAATCTCATGTCAGCCAGGTGTCACTACCAGCCTCAGTACGACCAGAGAATGTGGTCAAAGTGACACCAGTAAGGGGACAGGTCCCAACTGCTTCCAGACCTGGCAGCGTCTGAGAGGAGACATCTCCGCCCAACCCTTTGAGGACATTGGGTGGACGGCGGTAGCTGTGACACTGAAGAGTCTCATCATGAGACGAATCTTTCCAAGTTTTTTAGGGTTCTGCCTGCATCTCAAACGTAAAGGATGTGGGGGGTGTTCGAAGGAAGCCGGGGAGGGGGTGGGGGCCATGCAGGAAATTTTGGCAAAAGGAACACACCCGATCCCTGACAAATGAGAAGACGCTACTACTCAAGAAGGACAATGGGATGCCTGCCCTCTCAGGCAGCGCGCATGACAACATGGCACACGCTTTTAAGCCAGCGAGAAACTGCTTTTGGACAACATTCAATGGAGGAAGCCATTACGACTGAACTCCAAGGCCACGCCAGTCCCGAAAACCCTTGACCACTGGCACAGCTCAGCAGGTGCGGCCCATGGCTCAGAAAGAGCTGGAGGACGGGCAGACTCGCTGCCCTCTAGCACCTGCAGCCGTACCCATCAGCTCGCTCATGGGAGCATGCGGTAGGTGCCCGATGACGCCAGTGTGGGGCAGGTGGTACAAGGGTGCTGGTCGGTGAGGACCGCTGGCTGGCCTCCAGCCATCAGTGCTGAGCACACATCAGCACAGCCAGCCGCAGATCTCAGTCTGCCCTCTGGCACTGTGAACACACACAGTTCTGCTGTTTAACCCCCCGTCTAATGTACTGTCACTGCAGCCCTAGCAAACGAATATACCAGTTCACGCTTAAATGAACATTCTTGGTCCTTCCCTTTTTAAAGAAACAACACTTCTTAGATCAGACTTGTGTAATGCTGTTTTAATCTAACTCATAAAAGTACTTTAGGAAAATACATTAATGGGATGCACTTGGGTAAAGGAGTTTTTAAAAAGAAAAACTGAATATGCTACTAAGTACAAACAATTCATGCATTAAGGTGATCTCTTTTGCTCTCTCTCACACACACACAATCACAAGTGCTTGAAGTGTAGAACCCCATCCTGTTGGGTCTTTTTATCTCCATGGTCTAGCAGGAACAATATTCTTTGGGGTTACTGACTTTTATGGCCATCCCATGTGTCCAGAAGATGACTCCTTCAACATTCAGCTTTGTGTCTCCCTCCAGGAACCAACTCTGACAGTCCATGCTCCTGTCTGGGTCAGGGGCTCCTGCAGCCCCCAGGCCTGCTTGCACGGGACAGGGGGTGTGCTGGGGCCTGACTCTGAAGGCCGTGTCTGCACCCACTAGGCCCAGTGGGCAATACCTGTGTCTTCAGCAGCAAGTGCAGAACAGCGATGCATGGCCCAGCCCAAGGGCTACCCGTGGGTGCTACCAACAGTGACAGCGGTCTGGAAGAAAGCCACTGCCACCGCCCTGCCTCTGGAATCAGGAGTCAAGTTCCCACTTTGCAGGTAAAGAACACCTACATATTCCAATAAAACGGGAGGCCTGTGCCAAAGTGGAGTCAAGATGCGGAGGGGGCCTTCCTGTCGAAAGAAAAGTGCAACAGCATCTCTATGAACCTTACACTCTGGTGACGAAGAGCCATACAAATGAACAGGGTAAGAGGACAACAGCAATGCACAGGTAAATAAAATGGCAGGGAGGGCAGCGCTTGCCAGAGAGGCAGTGGGGCCCCGGGAGAGCCAGGGCAGGAAGGCGCAGAGCTGGGACAGGCTTCCCTGGTGGAGACTCAGGTACTCTTCCTGAAGATCTGAAAAATGTCCCTGGAGACAGTGTCAAGAGCATTCCGCAGGGAATCCCCAAATAGAGGACATGGGCTCAAGCTGGGTGGCAGCTAGGGATGGGGCTGTGCCAAAGGAACACCCTTGAGCAGGGTCCGGGCAGACTTACCAGGAGCTGGGCCACTCTGAGCCACCATGGCCCTGAAACACAGGACTCGGGCTGGGGCTGGGGCTACCTCTGTCTGCAGCAGCCAAGAGGAGGGAGGATGACTGGATACAACACCAGCCGCCACAGTGGTGTCTGCACAAGCACCACCTTCAACTTACACTTGAGATGACCGACCAAGTATCGGAACTTAATTACTATTTTAATGCAAAAATAATCAGAGCAAGACATCCTCTCTTGCCCAAACCAGGGAAGCAGGTATGCAGATACAAAAAAGACCCCGACCCAAGGCTGCCCGCAGAAATGGTCAGGGTAACCACTGCACGCAGCTCTGGATCCAGCTCCACTCTCCTGTGGGCAGAGACGAGCCCAGCCCACCCAAGATACACCAGGCCTTTGGACTTTGTGTGCCCTAGCCCGGGGTCCGGAAGAGTCCCTCACTGCCACCACTCAACAAAATGATGTGCCAGACTCCTTTCCAGTCTTCACAACAATGCTGTGGGCCAGTATTGCTCTCTTCCACATTTCACAGATGAGGGGACAGACCAAGCTCGTGGACTCAAAATCAAGTCAACTCAGACTTCAGCACAGGGTAGAACACACAAGCTCACCAATCCACGCTCCAAAGGCTGGGCTGAACACCACTGGGCCGAAGGACTCAGAAAGTACAACACATATACATTCCCATTACTCAAGGGAGCTTAACCATAGAAACACACAGATGGGCACAGTGCAAAAAACACAAAAGTTAAGAGAGATCAGAAATGACATCAAGAAAGAGAGACTTACCCTGGGAACCTGAGATCTAATGCCAAAGAGCCAGAGTTTAGCTAAGAGTTTTCTGGCAGTCAAAGTAACACGGGAAACATGGCCCGATCTTCACCATTATATCCGAGAGCTCAACAGCAAATTCTAAGAGACAAACGAAAAAGCAAGGAATACCGATAGAACTCTGAGACACACAGCAATTTTTAAGCTAATTTCAACACTGAATATCTAAGAGGTCTTAAATTTTTTTTCTCCCTTTTTAAAGGGATGTATCTTTGACTGGTAACATGTTAAAAGAGATGGAATTCTGGACTGTGAGACTCAGACAGGGAACGTCTGCTCCAGATCGGCATGGTGCCTGCTTCCCTAGGGGCTGTCGCGGCATCTTCCGGGAACAGGGCTGGGTGTTGTTGCCATAATCCAAGGTGACCAGGGTGGGGGGCGGGGAGCAGAGAGTGGCCCCAGCGATCCTGATGGAAGACCACCTCTACCCATTCATAACCCCCGTCAATCTAAATAGTATTTTTCATGACAAGTGACAGAGATCAGAAAGGAAAAGGGCCTGCCTGTGTGGAGCATCTTTGGGAAGATATGGGGGTCTCTCCACCTTGGCCCAGATTTTAGAGCACCTGCCTTCAGGTGCCAGGCTGCTGCTGCAGTGCCGCCCAACTTCACTTTCTGCTCATCACCACGGCCGTGGGGGCATTTGCATAGCTTGTGCCTAACTTGCTAGGATGTCAACACAGCTGTGGAAAGGGTGCCAGGAGCCCCTCCCCCGGATGTGGTGCTCCCGCTCGCGGGGCAGGGGTGAGCTTCCCCGGCACCGGCCGAGCCACCGGGGCTGTGGCTGACCTGCCCAGGCTGTGCAGTCACAGGAAAATCCCATTTGCATGAATCCAACTCTCCTTCGTTTTTGATGCATCATTTCAAATAAAACTATTATAGTGCAGGCTTTCTGTAGAGCAAACAACCTCTTCCTTGGTTGACTTCCAGTCAGGCCTGGTGTGCCTGGGTTTTCTTCCTGCAGGGGTGGGACACCCCTCTACCGGGCAGATCTCTAACTCACTCGTCAGCCCTCAGACCCCGACTGTCGCCTGGGAAGTGTGGCGCTGCACGGTGACCACCCACAGAGAAGCCAGAGATGGTTCTTACAGCTCCCGGGTGGGTTGGGGCGCGGGGCCTCCATCAGACAAAATATAAGCCTCAGAGCAAGAACACACCGTTCTGAAATGCCCCAGCCTCAGAGAAATGCTGATGAGATGTAATGCACTGTAACCACAACCCGAACCTCTCTGCTCTGGTTCAGCTGGGAGAAGTTTAGCGAAGGATGGTGAGAGACGCCTGCAGACTCGCCTCATGCGCATCTTCATTTCCTCCTCCAGAGATTAAAAAACCCCAGTCAGACCTCTCTGAAGTCCCCCTCCGGGCACCTGCACCTCTGAATGGTTCTATGTGAGTGGCCCGGGTCCCCCCGCTGTGAGGCAGGCGTGCAGGTGTACCCACCTGCCACAGACGGATGGAGCATCGGCCCCAGGCAGCGTGCACGAACACCATCCAGGCCGATGCCCACCCAGCCATTTAAACACACCCCAGCGCCCCAGCCTCCTGTTTGTGTACACCCAGACACAGCACGCATCAGTAGGGCCCAACACAAGCAGGGTACTGAAAGACAAGTGAACCAAGTTAGCAGCATCTCTCTAAACTCCGAAGACCAACTGAGAAATGTTTCAATTATAGTTCAGAGACACCAGAACGATGGGCAAGCGATGACAGCAATTTCTAGCTCTGTTCCTGAATGTTTCCCTGTGACCTTCGCCACATCCCTAGGAGACGGAGAGAAAATGGGGCTCCTAGAGGACATAATGGATGGAC
The DNA here is from genome assembly GCF_003265705.2 of Callorhinus ursinus. Lineage (NCBI taxonomy): Eukaryota > Metazoa > Chordata > Mammalia > Carnivora > Otariidae > Callorhinus > Callorhinus ursinus. Next base: position 36,735,350 of record NW_027397072.1, on the reverse strand, counting down.
TCAGGATTCAAGGCCTCACCCCAAAGTTTTCACACCTGTCCACAAGCCCTGCTTTCCTGTAAGATCATACTTTATCCCCAAGTCATGGAAAACCCTCGTTCAGAAAACCTGCCGTCCACAGTTGCCATTGGGATAAGCTGAACCATGTGCTGTCTCGAAGGTCTCAGGGAAAAACACAAAGGGCTGAAGCCACAGGAAGGATGACTCTTGGATCACACAGGCTCCAGGGACTCCGTGATGGGGGGTGTCGGAAGGCTCTTAAAACCACAACACTGAACTACCTCCCTTCAGCTCCAAGGGAAGCACTCACTGAATCTTCAAACTGGATCACAGATCAATGACGGGCACTAATTCATTTAAGCTACTCACAAATGTTTTTGCTATGAAAACTGTCATTCTATCAAGTCATGGGCAACTCACCATCTCATGAGATAGGTCTAGTTTTAATGTGATATTTCCTATGCAGATTTTCCACTATTCTTTGCTCAGACTGTAAAACAAAGTGGCTCACTTATTAAGCTTCTATGTTCATTTAATGAGGGCCTCAAAAGAATGTTGTCGGAGAACATGTATCTCTGGGTTTATGTTCAGGTTATGCTATTTCCAAACAAGCTACCTACCGATTAGATCTCTCCCTTGTACATTCTCTACAGAAGAATATCATTTATAAAACCAGGAATCAAACAGCACAGGGAATTCACGTCGTAGGAAGGACAGCAGAGGGAGACTTCAAGTTCATTATGAAAATGCAAATGGGTGACACTTCCACTAAACTTTTGTTTCCATCTAAACTGGTCTGTGAGCCACCTACCTCTCCCTCTCTACTTTGTCTGGTTTGGTGCTAAACTTCAGTTGGCCCGCAGTTCAGTCTACTCATGCCTACACATGCCTGGGACAGAAGAAGTAGGGAGCAGGCAGTGTAAACAAAAGATACACTGTTTCTTGGGATCAAAACAATGAAAAGGTTTTCATTCACTTCTTGGCCCATCTAGAGGGTCTGACGTAGCTTCACCTGCTGCTGTTCATCCAGGCCACAGCCAGGACATCCCTAAGTCACTGTCAACCAAGAGCAGTCTAGCTGTGCACAGAGCAAACTGTGTAACCTGACTACAAGGCCCAGGGGAGGCCACCAAAGGTAAACGATCGCAGCCTTGGTAATGGGGTGGGGGTGGGGGGAGCAGATGTGGGGTAGAGGATGGGTCTAATTACCCTAAGAGCACATGTTCTGATGTTCTGAAGGGCCCAGCACATGCTCCACAGACGTGGTCTGCATCCTTGGCCCATGGCTAAGAATCCTATCCAAGTGGACACCACCCCCTGAGAACAGGCGGTTAAGCACACAGTGCTCCAGGCCCCACCATTCAGCTACACGCAAGCCACTCAACCTCTTCATAAAACAGAGATCTAGCTTCTCTGAGAAATCTTCTTCCCTACAAGCCCACTGACCTCCACGCTCCCCAGCCTTCCCCGAGAGCCCAGGCACAGGGGGCTGGAAGGGTCAGGGCTGCGTGTGGGTGTAGGCCATTCAGCAATGGATGCCTTCCAGGGGCTCCAGCACCCCCACGGGCCCTTGGGTTTTTTCTTGTGCCACGTTCTAGATGTGCCTGCACGACCGAGGCCCTTTAATGCTTAATGACAGGTGAAAATGGCACCAGGGGGCTGTCACTGGCCAGATCTGTGACAATCTGAGGATCAAAATGAGTACTCAGAGTAATGCAGAGTAAATCTGTTGAAATTAAACAGGGACCCATGAATTTAGGCTGATGAATGGGATAAACATATATAATGGGAAAAGGATGTTCTTCATCCTCTACACACACTTCTTTTCCATTTCAGATGGAAACATGCTGACTTTATAGAGTGGAAGGAGCCACCTTTGACCAGAGTCAACATCACCAACAACAGGACAAACGGCCTCCAGGTGCCTCCCGAAGCAATGGATGGGAGAGGATACAATGTTGCCCCTGTCATATTCCTGCCCAGAACACAAAACTGTAATCACATCCCGAGGAGACATCAGACAAATCCAATTCAGGGAGAGGGAGACTCTATAAGTGTCCTGACCCTTCAAAAATGTCAGGGTCACAAAGACAGAGGAATGGTTCCAAATTAATGGCATCAAAGCAATAAGACAACTAAATTTAACGCATGACTCTAAACTGGATCCTGGGCCAGAAAAAAACTTCTGTTTTGTGTTTTTTTTTTTTTTGGCTACTATAAAGGACATTTTTGGCACAACTGGTAAAGTCTGGATGAAGTCCACAGATTACAAAACAGTACTGTCACACTGCTAATTTCCTGATTTTGAGAATTACACTGCGGTTACGTAAGTGAATATTCTTATTCTTAGGAAATACACATTGATGTATTTGAGGGTGAAAGAATATCACACCTGTCATTTATTCCCACAGAGCTCAGAAAACAGTATGTGCACAGATACAAAAGAGGGAGAACATTAAAGCGAATGTGGCGACACGCGAACAGTGGGGAACTCGGGTGGCAGACAGAAGAGGGTTTTCTGTACCATTCTTGCAACTCTTAGATGGAAGTCTGAGATTATTTCAAAACAAAAAGTTACAAAAATACGCCAGAGACTTGGAGCGGTCAGACTTACCAGACAGAGGGGGACACGGGTCACTCTGCCCTGGCGGGGTCGTTTGGGGGGCAAGTACACGGAGTCACAAAAGAAAAAGGGGAAACATGCACTGGGACTTTGCGCTCACCTGTGCCTCTCTCACCTCCTCCTTCAAGGGCTCAGACTCCACAGCTCCGTTTCATATGCTTCCCCACTGCCCTTAAGTGGACTGAACACATGACAACTATACGACACCTTCCTCTATTGCTCTAACTGAAAAAATGGGAAAATATCCTGTCAGGCTTCGCAAGGCTCATGGCAGTAAAAGACCAACACTTTAGAAAAGCTACTGTAATAGTATTAAGCAAATAAAGACACTCAATATTTACAATGCTGAAATCCATTATAAAGCAACCATTATAAAGCAAGGCGGGGGCTGTACACTGCTCAACAAGAAGTAACCCCCCCCCCACCGTGAAGACAGCAGGTGATCTGAATGCCTGACTTTCTGCTACGGCCTCCCATTTCCTCCCCAGATTTCTACCCCCAATAAATGGACCACCAGTGACACTGCAGACTCGGGATTATTTTTAACCAACAATATCAAGACAGGTGTCTGTAGCTTTAGGGGTCACTGTGTCACTATCCAGAGTCTGGTGTTTTGAACGGGTTATTTGCATAAAATCTGGAGAATGTATTTGCCTTCATTATAGAAAAATCAGGTTATAACCTAGAGCCTGGCCCTACACCTCCCCCAATATCCCCCGCCTACTTAGGAAGCTAGAGTCCCTTAAATAATTAGTGACTGCATTTTCACATTGGTTCATTTTTTTTTAAAGAGATGCAAAATAAGATTTACAACCAGAAAATAGTGTGATCCTGCGATGAAATTAACTTACATTTATTTTACCAAAAGCACTGTGAACAAACAGGTTGCATCTCATTTGAACAGACAGATATGGCCATCTCCAATATCCCCTTAAACACTGAACTGTGAAATAACACTGGGAGAAGAGGAGGAGAGGAAGGATATAATCTACTAGACACTGTTCTCTCACCTCCCATGGACAGGCAAGGCAATGGAAACAACCCCACAGCTTGTGTCCCATTTGCACGTGACTAGAACTGCCCACCTCTTCAGCCTATGCTATGCACCAACCCCCACCCACGACACACCTGGCCCATGTCTTATCGCTGATCACACAGGCCACCATGGAGGTGCATCAACCAGGTCCATCTGGGCAGACCCAGGGCGGAACCTTATAGAGTCACCGATAGCCTGTGTAAGTTTAAAGAGAAGCTCTTACACAATATCCTTACAAGACATCTAGCTCTGTGGCCAAAGTCTTAGTCCCTCAGAGTGGAGCTGTGTGGGCTCTTGGTGTCCAGAGCTTCTGGACTCTGAAGGCACCAGGGCCCAATAGCCTCCTCTCTTGGGCGGCCCCATCCACGTCAGATCTGGCCCAAGGACATCTAGGAGCCCCTTCAAGATGGAGAAAGAGGCGGGCCCCGCATGCTGGTCAGTTCGCTGCTTAGGCTCATCGTGAGAGGCCACTCTGCCATCTTTTCCTGCTGAATTATGGACATGTCCCCCAGAATCAGCCTACCCTCCTCAGTCAGAATCAGCCTCCCTACCCCAGCATGAGGTCGTCATGAATGCACTGGGGCCCTGCTTCTGACCAGTGCCTCCTGGTCCACCAAGAGGGGTCAAAGTCCAGTCACACACAGGAACACCAAAATCCCTTCAGGGAAACCAAGGCAAAGCAGCTGGGGGGGCGGTAGGGGGAGAGTAACTGTAGTGGCAAATTATGAAACAATCAACCTTGCAAAAACAATTACCATTTCAGAGCTAGGTTGGAAAGGAATTTATACACCGTAAACGGCAGATGTAGGATGCTGGATATTCTTGGCAGCTAAAGACGGCCACATAAGAAATTCCTAAACCCATTCATCAATGTGACAGTTCTCATTTAATAACAGAATCATACTACAGCACATTTCCCATCAAACACACACACCCCCATAGGAAGGTATGAAGAGGATCCAATGTGAGTTTTCAGAGCATCCCTGGCTCCCTTACAGAGACCCTATACTGAAGGAATAAATGAAAGACCCTCTGCAAATGGGAGGATGTCTCCATGTGTGTCTAAAAAAAGCTTGAAAGGCATTGCATGGACAGGAAAACAAGAAGGACTCAAAGCAATAACAGGTAACATCCACTTACTGAGCAACAGCTAGCTAAAAAAGAGACCAACATTTAAAGCAGGACACAAACACTGGGGTATTCTAAGCATGACCTCTCCTTTCAGAAGAAAAAAAAAAAGGTTCAAAAAAAAAAATCTTGAAGGGATATTTAGACGAAGCTGTAACGTTCAGAAAAAAAAGGAGCCAGAAGACCAGTAACATAGTAAGAAAGAATGACAGTAACAATTACAGCTTTTTCTACAAAATAAGATGTGTCTTCTTTTTGGATAAATCAACAGAAATTGCCTCATACTTGGTTGTTCGGAAAAATGTAAACAAGCCAAAAGTACGTTCTATCACATCTTTGTTAGTGTACCCTTTACAGGAAGTACTCACATACGCTCATACCAGCCCTAATTCCCAGAGTTAAAGCCTACACGTTTTGGAAGTCTTCCGTGGGCAAAAGGTGTCCAAATGGTAATGGCTATTGCCAATGGGCAAAACCAACAAAACACACTGTGTCTACAGAAGACATAGGGTTGGTTTGTTTTTTTTTAAATCAACAGCACACCTTAAAATGTAAGTGGCAGTCAATTCAGGGTATAAAATTTTTATGCCCCAGATCCCAGACTCCTGGTTAATGGCCTCCTGACAGCATTCAAGGACAGCACCACGGACAGAAGGGGGTGGCTCCCCTGCTCTGCCCGTCAAACATTACAGGACTACTGCCGGCATTGCGCCCCTTGGCTGAATGAGGATGGAAATTTTAATAGGTCTTTACCTTTGACCCCAACTGCCCAAAAGGAATGCAGAAACCCTCTACATGGACTGAAAATTACGTTACTATTTATGTGGGAATATGTCAAAGCAGGTCCATAACCCCTTTCTTAGCATGGATGTCCCTTTGCCACCTTGTACGATATTCTATGTAATTACCGTGACTTAAATTCATCCATAAAACATTTTTAAATGGAAAATGGGAAAGGAGAAACAATGGTGGGTTCACACATAGGTAATACCTCGCATTTCCATTATTACTAGTCACCTTAAAAAAAAAAATTGTGGGGAGGGGGAGGGTGTGAGGAGAAGGGGTAAATAAAACATCATTACCCTCCTTGGGTAATATGCATTAAATTCGTCTCCAATACGCCGCAACTCTTGCGCAATCCATATCTCCGGGCGTATATCTGCAGGTACAGCCTGAGACTGCCTCATGGAAGCTGCATCAGAACAAACAGAACAAAAATCACATTGTTTTCCATAGATCATTTAGCACGTTCTAGAAGCAAGCCCATCTCACACACTCTGTTTTGTTCTTGGAATCTCCCTAACTTCAGGACTGTCCTACCTCAATTTGGTTAAAGAGTGACGGATAAAGAACTGAGTTTTTCAAAACTGGAGACTCAGAATTGCAAAACTTAAAAACGTCCCGGCCAATTAATTACATGCTCCCATTTCAAAATAAATTAACACAAAAGTGGTACAATAAAGATGACCAAAAGAAAAAAAAATTCATACTTGAAACACAGAACACAAAAATTCAAGTTGTCAGTAAAGTAACTACTCTGATCTTAACACAAGGTAGAATTCCTAGGGAAATTTCAAACGTCACACAGGAATTGGAGATGAAGTGGTTGTCCTATCTAATGCTACAGAATAAGGGAAAACCTGAGAATCAGCAGGCGACCTGAATGAGCTCGTTTCTATGGGAGCAGGTGCAGTGACACCGTCATTTACAAGTGCTACCCTGTGGCCAAGTTAAGGCATACCTGTGTGTTTTTTCTCCGTATTAATGCGGCCCATAAAGGTGGATGGGATTCAAGTCTGCAAACCCCACATGGGGAGAGGAAATGTTTTGGGTGAAGGAGCAAAGGCATTTTTGAAAGAAGAAAGAAGAGGGAGGTGTGCCTTTCCATTAAGCTGTCACTAACATTCACACCCAGTCCACTCATCTGTTTGTTGCTGAAACCATTTAAAAGCCATGTGAAGGGGAGCAAAACTGGGAGTTGTCAAAAGATCCCAAAAGGCACCAGGAAGGTGGCATTCTCCACACTCAGGAGAAAATGGTTTGGCATTGTGGGCACGGGAAAAGAGAGGAGCTTCTTGGGCTTGTGACTTGTTAACTACTGTTAAGCATGGGGACACTGTACTCACAATTAGACACACGTGCTATGTTCTGACCACAGCAAAATATTTTAAAAACCGGTAACGATCAGATTTCGCAATACTATGCATATGGCTTTCTGTTTTGTATTTCTGCAAAAATATTTTGTATGTGGGGTTTCTGAATTTTATCATTGTAAGTTGATTCGCAGCTCTATAAAAGCACTTAAAAGCGCACTCTGAAAAAAAAATAAACTGAGTTTTTACCAAGTCTTCTCAAAACTCTTGTCCCATCTTCTTTGCCCCCCAACCCCCACCCACAGGAATGCAACAATGACCCCACACAAGGAGGGAGTGCCCGAGAGAGGATGGGCACTGAGTGTGTGTGTGTACATGCGTGCACATGTATGTGCAAAGAATGCACATGGATGCTCTCCAGAATTATCTGTGCTCTGTGAGTAAGCCAAGGGAGGATTCCTAAAGGAAGCCCTAGGGGAGAACGTGAAGGCTGACCACAGAGAAACTTCTAGGATAAGCCAGGCACGTCCCCTGAATAAACCCCCAAACACATAGAAATTACTTTGGCTGTATCTTTGCCACACAAATAGTTTTTATCATTACTCTGTAAAAGCCTATTAAAATTAAATTTTAAATGGCTAAAACCGGCAGGAAACAAAATTTCAGGGTAGACGTGATACCAGGTGGTGATATAATAGTTCACTTCCTTCTTTTGGGTTTGCAGTGCTTTAAAGATTTAGTCTGTCAGAGGTACCCAATCATTACTATTCTTTTTATACTATCAGCAATCAAGTGGTTTTTTATCCCCCTAACTTCAGAAGCTGTTAAAAAAGTCAACTCATCCCTGAGAGAAAGGAAAGCTCTTTTCTTAGAATGCCTACTACACCTCAGAGCTTGAAGGTTTGGTGCGAGTCATTTCTTACCATCCTGCTAACCAGCCCCGCAGGGACACAGCTGCCCCATCCACAGGTGACCAGACTAGCAAGCAGGACACTGTGTGGCCACCTTCAGAGCTGCCACACACCCTTTCTGGGCTTCATTCAGAGCCCCCACTTGTTTCTCACTCTACAAGGCTCTCTTGAAGAGTAATCTGCTCTCAGGGGCACCTGGCTGGCTCAGTGGGGGGAGCATGCGACTCTTGATCTTGGGGTTGTGAGTTCAAGCCCCAGGTTGTGCATACAATTTACTTAAAAATAAAATTTAAATTAAAAAAAGGGTAATCAGGGGCGCCTGGGTGGTTCAGTAGGTTAAGCGTCTGCCTTCGGCTCGAGCCCCGCATCGGGCTCCCTGCTCCTCAGGAAGCCTGCTTTTCCCTCTCCTACTCCCCCTGCTTGGGTTCCCTCTCCCGCTGTGTCTTTCTCTGTCAAATAAATAAATAAAATCTTTAAAAAAAAGGGTAATCTGCTTTCAATCCTAGAGTCAGAAATGAAAAAAATACCAATTATCCAAACAAAATGTGTGAAATATAGACTGTGTGTCTTAAAAAGACGGCAGACAGGTTAAAAACAACCGGCAAGTTACCCAGTGTTTAATCAAGACATTCACTAATATACCCAACGAATACAAATGCCCATGTGCCAGGCACTGTTCTAGGAGGTGCTCTGGGTACAGCAACCAAACAGGCCAAGCCCTGCTCCTGTGGAGTTTCCATCCTTGTGGGTTAAATTTCAACATTTAAATGTTAAGTTTTTCTGGACACGACACTACCTGTTTACACAGGTAAACTTTTTACCTGTTATAACACGAAACAAAAATAACTCCCCCAGTTAATTTCCCCCAACTTGGAGATGAAGCCTACTGCATTCTACTTAACACACTTACTTTACTTACTATGCGTGTGGTTTAGAAGTTTCTGCCTGGCTTATGCTTGGGCTGGTAACCATCAAAGGAGTCAGTCTGTGTCAGAAGTTGGCTTATCATCCAACTAGCACCTAGTGAACATGTCAACCTAGCCAGCAGCTAAGAAGGAAATATGGACCCTTGGTGGCCAAACCGAACCTGTTCTTCTTAGAGATAAATGCTCTGCCGTAATTTAGTGAAGGAGGCAAAGGAGGTAAGTAAAGGTTTCTTTTCTAGGCAAGAACAGTTCGGTAGCTTAAATAAACATACAGACACAGACATATTCCCAGAGTATGTGGCAGTAAGACACAGGTGGGAGGGGTGTCTGTGGGAGGCCCGGGAGGCTGCCTGCTCACAGGTTTCCTAGGCAATTCTGGTGCAGATGCTCCACAGACCAGACCCCGAGAACACTGAGCAACAGGCGAGAAACCTTTGGGGATGTCCTGGAGTTTTAAGTAACCAAAGATAACAGATGAGACCCGGCTAAGCAGACACTGACCGGTCAGAACAACAGTTTAGAGCTCTCTAAATGTACTGAGGTGTATTTTTGTTTAAGTTGACTCAGAGAGTAACAACACAATATAATCCAGTAATAACAATAGAAATTAACTTTCGCCAAGGAGACTGATCTGCCTGGACTACTCTTATATAGCATGTGTCACCATTTGGCTTCCAAAGAAACTGGGGCTTTTTGTTCTTGTTCCTTAAATCTGTAAAGCTAAAATGAATGACCATCATTCATCCTGCAGTAACACCTACCTAACATGTCCACAGAATAGACAATTATAAAGTAAGCTTATTTAAGACAAAAGTTCTTTTTTGAATATTTTAAAAGGCATCCTATCCCTGTATTTTAAAAGGGTACTACTCTTAATCTAAGTACAGTGAGTTTTTCAACATAAATTTCAAAGATTACTTCTGAAGTGACAAAAATATCTTCTCGCTTGGGGGTGGGGGAAGCTTTTCTTAACTTCATCACTAGTTTAATCTTAGTGACTGCCCTATTTGGCTTCATGTCCCATGAGAACCCACCAAAACAATGGGGTCTGGCTGACCCTAGAGAATGAGTCTGTCAGCCCCATGGCAGTGTTGGTCAAAGCTCAGATTCATATGCTTAATTCTGTGCCACTGTTACCCAGAGCGTGAACCACCACAACGGTGAAGGGTTCCACAGACTGGTGTCTAATGCTGCACCTGAAGCAGGTGGGGCTCAGGAACAGGGAATACTCAACACACTGGTCTACCCTCACTCTCATAATTCTACCCATATACTGACCCGACTACACCCATCATGATAACATAGTCCACCTATCGAAAAGATAATTTACATTTACATTTCTAGTAAGTATCAAGCACAAATATTTTACTTTCCATCTGCAATATGCTTCACAACCGTAAATGTGGAGACCTGATCAATAAAATGGGTCTCTATTTGAAACAAAAACTCTTATTACTAGTCAAGAAGATAAAAATTTTAACTTATAAGGCAATTTTACATGCACATAAAAAATTCCTGCAAGGGAAAATTCTGGGGAGGTGTCTTTTTTCCCATAAAAAAAGGTAGTTTCCGCATTTAAGAAAATCATGTCACTCCATAAGCCTGACACTAACACTTAGGGGAAAAAAAGCAGAATAAAATATACACTGATCTAAATGTAAAGCCACCCCACAGCAGTAACCTAAAGCCCACAGAAGGCCAGCTCCACTCCTGCAAGCACCAGACTGGGTTGGGGGAACCTGCTAGGTCCAGACTGTCTAACCAAAGCCACTAATCAAAAATAATACAACTGTGTCAGACACAGGCAATTCTGTCAAAAGTGTGAAATGTTAGCTGAATTTTCACCAAAGCTCGTAGAAACAATCTTTTGAGATCCAGAATTTCCTGGTGCCATTATCTCCTAGAGAAAAAATACTTAGGTCTAATTAATTCATTTTTCCATACCAGGGTGGGGGAGGGGGAGGGATGGAAAGGAGGACATTTTTTAACGTCAAAGAACTTTGAGTTACGCAAAGACGTGTGGTATTTAATTAACAGACTGTTCTGGTTCCGCTACAGAACATTTTCCAACCCATATGGTAATTTCAAATCTTAGAAGCTTAGCAATTGAAAAAATTAATGTCGTGGTTAAGTGGCTGATAGTGAAATCAGGCTGGGGCTTTCAGAAAGGGTTTTCTGTAGCACCGTCAGCTAGGGTGGGAAAATGGAAAAAAAAAAAAAAAAGCAAAAACAAAACAAAAAAACCCCTCGAGATTGTCAGTTCACAGCTCAACATCAGCCTAACCAAACCTTCTGATTTCTCCTGAACGCCCACCTGCCCCCACCCCACTGTTACCAACAGCAGGTGTTAAAGGAATGGAGGTCCCATCACAACACCACTGCCACTGTTTCTACACCCAGCTGTCCTGCTCTGGGAGGGCGTGTATGTGCGCCGGGGGCACCGTGTCCTACACGCGGGCTCACACGACTGTGGTCTCATGCCAAACGACAGGACTGGGGCAGCTCTCACTTGTGAGGGGTGGCCACTCTTTTAGTTCCCTGCACGTACGTCCCCACTGGCATTTCAAGTGCGGAACCAGACACCAAATTAAAATTCATGGAAATACGTCACACTACTCTGTTTTCAGATGTTCAGTAATCCACAAATACTTAGGCAGAATCAAGATGAGATTTTAAAGTAGTCGGCATGAATTAAGCTCTGAGTATGTATTCAACTCAGAGCTGAGAAAGGATTTTTCAGTCTCCGAACAGCTATGGAATGTATGACTTTGAAGACATGATCGTTTTTATTTTCAACACACAACGGATCATACTTAGACAAGCGCACATTTTGCCTGACACTTACCAGGGACTGTGGGGGCCCTTCCTCTCAACATCTCAGGGTCGTCCATCTTTATTCTCCGAGAAGAGTCTAATTTAACCAAAAACCATAAGGACCCTCTAAAGGACCATTTCTCTGTCGGCTCTGAAACCAGTGCCAAACCACTTCCAAAAGAGTATTCCAAAAATGTTCAGATGAAGCACTGCCTTTAAAAGTGACCACTCTTAAGCGCAACATTCATTTGGGAAAATAAAAATTCTGGGCTGTCTATTCAACCCAATAGTCTCCTTATTTAAGAGAGCATCTTCAGAAATATCTTTTATCAAGTCACAGCTATATACAAGCTTACAAGAGGAAAAAGGACACAGCCAGCCGGCCTGCTATGGGTTCCTTAGCAAATCCACCTGAGTGATCAGGCCCACGTGCCCCAGGATTCCCAGTTAGCCATGGGGGAAAGAGCAACTGCCACTCTCCTAAGTTTCACCGCAGAAAATGCCATCAGAATCACCTTTAGAAACTCCAATGATTCTCGGAAATAAAGTGAGCCAGACCCAATTTCGCCACGTGCACCCCCCACCCCAGTCTGTTTCTCCCTTGCATCATTTTATTTGTTAATCAATCTTTTATCAATTGCACTGAGCCCCTGTAGGATCATGAGAGCAATTAGAAATAAAACACAGTGATCGCAGTACTGGTACTCAGAAAGTTCCTCCATCTGTTTTCCCCTGGTACACGGCGGTGTCGAGCCTGGGCGGCTACACGAATTCAAGACTGTACTTTATAAACAGCTGCTAGGAGACAGCACCACCACAAATAATGAAGTTCAGGAGAGGAAGCCAGTGTTTTATACTTACTCCTTTCAGTGCGTGTTGTCCATGCTTTTATGTGGCCTTGAGTAAGAAAGTCAAAACAAGCTGCTTTGATCCACTTCCAGGCTGACCATTTGGAAACTGCCAGTAAACCACGGCTGTGAAGCTGGACAGAAATCTGGAAACCAGCATGCATCATCTTTCCCCTTCCACCATTATGCTTCTTACAATGAAATTTGAATCTAAGGCATTAAGACAAATGTGCTATGATGCCTCTTCACTCACTGACTGTTCAACACCAGAAGACCTAGTTCCCCATTTCACCTGAGCTGTCCCCCACACGCATGTTCACATCTTTACTAGAAGCCAGTGACAGGCCAGCAGCAAACCCAGACCGAGTTTCTAGGTCTCTGTCCAAGGACATACCTGCTAGCGCTCACTCACAGCAGAAGTCCAGCATCTTAGGCAGGTGGCCTGCTTTTTCCTGAGGCAGGGTGGTCCTCACTGAAGGGCATTAGATGCTACAAAGTGCTTCCTCATAGGAAATGGAAATGTCCCCCCTTCCAAGCCCCACCTCAATCCTGCTTCTGTCCCCTGGGCCTATAAAGACAATCTACAGTCCCTCGCCATCATTACCCCTCTTTTAATTTTTCTTTTTCTTTTGTTAAGTAGGCTCCACGTTCGGCATGGAACCCAACGTGGGACCCAAATGCACAACCCTGATATCAAGACTTTGAGCTGAGGTCAAGAGTCGGATGCTTAACCAACTGAGCCACCCAGGCTCCCCTCACCACTCCTTTCAATTAAGGAAGCTGCCACCACCACACACCCCAAACCTGGTCCTGACCCAGCTCCTTCCGTGTGCCTTTTCTGGTGAGCAGTGGGAAGACCCACCATCACCACCCTGGTCCCCCTTGGTGTGCTCCTGGAGTGTGTTGCTCTGAAGAGTGCGTGGTGGTCTGTACTAGGTCTGACAGGGGCACGACACGGGATGCTACTTCTGCTCTTTGCTCTCCCACTGACCCTAGCCACACCAAGTCACTGCGACAGCTGCAGCTCTATTTCTATAGTCTTAAATTCCTTTCACAGGATCACAGGGGATTTGGCTGTGCCATCTTATTTCGAAAAACAAATAAAAATAACCCCAGAACTAAGTACAGTCAAGCGAAGAGCAACTCTGAGCTTGCTTTAAGACAGGGACATATACCCTATACCCCTTCTGCTGACAACTTGTTATGCAGTTTATTCCACCATTTACCCCATCACAACTATAAAGAAAAAAAGTGCTTTTTAGAGGTCTTCTAAAAGTAAATATACAACTCCATACATTAATTCACTTAAGGCCATTCCTTAAGAATAAAGTGTTAAAAAATCTGAAGTTACTACCTTTCAGTAACTTATATGTTATACCTAGCTAGAAATCTGATCTTGGGGAGGAAGTGAAAATTTAAACCACAAATATAAAAGTGGTGGACTGCGCTCACGCTTTCCCCTGGAAAAAAAAAAAAAAAGGAAAGAAAAATTCCTGACTACAGAGTAAGTGTGGCTTCCTTTATGAAATGGAACACCAGCAGCAGGAAACAGGTGACAAAAATCTCTTCTAATTCCCATTAAGGCCTTAAGATTACTGTATTTCATCTCAGTGATAGTGAAGACCAAGACTTGGGGCAAAAACAGTCTTGAGAAGCTACATCTTAAGCAGTTTTTCTTTCCTTTTTTATTATTTTTATAAAGATTTTTATTTATTTGACAGAGAGAAAGAGCCCAAGCAGGGGGAGCGGCAGGCAGAGGGAGAAGGAGAAGCAGGCTCCCCCCAGAGCAAGGAGCCCTGGGATCATGACCTGAGCAGAAGGCAGATGCTTAACCAACTGAGCCACCCAGGTGCCCCTTAAGCAGTTTCTAAAACATGCAAAAGTCTATCAATTTTATTTCCACAGTTGGAATTTATAATGGCCATCCACCATATGAAGCACTAACCTGTTAACACAGATGTATGGGCAATGGTAACTCACGAGAAGTCTGAGGCGCACTGAAAGCTTCTCCCTTACAACGAATTCATGAAAGGCAGCTGCCTCTTTTTAAAGCACATCATAGGAGAAGACGGACAAACTTGACACCTCAATTCTAGACACTCTTTGGTGAAATCACAAAGACGTAATCGTTGTGCCTGCACATTTAATGGTTTACATATCTGTCCTTAAAACATCTGTCTGTCACAGTCGGGCTGCGTGACTCCTCCCTAGAAATCTCGCAAAGCTTGTGCGACTTGACTGAGGACAAGCACATTAAGGCTGCAAGTGGGTGTCCCACCCTTTGCCTAAGGGACACAGGCAAACACATGCCCCACAGCCTTTTGCAGGAAACAGTGATAAACAGAAATGTAAGAATTAAATGTTGCATATACAATAAGGATACTGGAAAGCTCAATCTAGTGGCACACTGGAGTAGTATGGTATGTGGTCAATGAGAAACATGGGTTGAGCCTCAAATTCCTTCATCCACTGACCAGCCTGTACTAACGTTCAAGACACTATATAACCTTTGCATGACTCAGCAATTACAGGGGAGAAGGCCCAGGCATTGCCTGTTAACCACACAAATATTAGGTAGGTAACTGTGCCACATTCTTCCACACGGAAGCTAGAGTCACCGCTGCTACAAGTCCAAGCGTAAGTTGTGTGGAATTCTGTCCTTAAAGACCATCAGGTCTGGTGCTTTTGAAGGTCATTTATCTGTTCTGGTTCACACATGCTTCTTCCTCCCCCACAGTACATATCACCCCTCCAGGGTAGACAGACATGGCTGCTGGCCCAGCTCTGATGCCTCATGGGTTCATAAACTGGGCAAAATGGTTTGGCTACCCCTGTACTTAGAAACCCTCTGTGCAATACAGATTCAACTGGGGCTGCTGTAATTCGGCACAAGCCCCACCCCCACCCCACCCCCACCCCGGCCCCTCCAGTCCTCTGACCACTGCTGATGGCTACAACACCCTTCTGTATCAGGAGAGGACATTCGTGCCTCACCAGGTTGAGAGACAAGCCCCAGGGGCTGTAATGGGTCAGTGGAGGGATCAAGACTGGACTGGGTCACTTTCTGTAACTTTCCACGCCCATATTTCATGACATACTATCAGTAAAAAGGACTACAGAGAAAACACAGTTCTAAGCTTCAAATAAGCACAGTGGGAAAATTCAAGTGAAAAAAGGAGTTGTGGGTATTCATAAGCTGCATTAAATATTACTTGAATTCTCATTAAATCTACAAATATTTGGGCTCCTGCCATTATGCCCTAAACTGTTTTCTTAAGTTGGTAAGTTGTTTTGACCAGTTTAGTAGGAGTTATGCTCAGGTATTAGTTAATATTGGGATCTAGATGTAAATATATACTAACATAGCATATATCCAGAATTCATTTCTAGACTACTTTGTGTTAAAAAATTTCTCAAGAGGGGCGCCTGGTGACTCAGTCGGTTGAGCGTCTGACCCTTGGTTTTGGCTCAGGTCACAGTCTCGGGTCTCCCACTCAGTGGGGAGTCGGCTTCAGATTGTCTCTCTCGCTCCCCACCTGCCGCTCTCCCCGCTCGCTCTCTTTCAAATAAAATCTTTAAAAAACCCGAAAAAACCCTTCTCAAGAGATGAAAAAAACGGAAAAAAACCCACAAGAAATCTATCAGTCTTCCAACACACTATTCCATAGAAAAGTAACTCTCTCAATAAACTAAGGTTGAGCAGCTCACCTCACCTCATACACCTTCACAGACACACATTTGTAAGTAACAAGTAGGTCCTTTTTGCTTAAGCCATTTTCTTTTACAAAGTCTCAAATTACTCACTGAATCTATAAACTGGTTATATCAAAACATGTCAGTAAATGGAATAGGAAGAACGCTCTGGTTCAGGATTTAGGAATGTGACATATTTTAGGGGGAGGAAAGTTCCCAGAGCAACTCATATAGTTAAGAATCATCATGTTGAATCTGTTTGAATCTGAACACATACCCTTCTTAGACTGAAATGACTGATTCTTTTTTTTATTTTTTTTACAAAATTTTAGCTTTAAAACCATTTTCACTCCTAAAGAAGGTCATGAAATGATTGATTCTATTTTTTTTTTAAACAAAATTTTAGCTTTAAAACCACCTTCACTCCTAAAGAAGGTCAGCAAAGCCCAAATTAAAGCATCAGTGCCAAAGGCCTGAGTTCCCACTTCCAACACCAGATGTGCCCTCAACCCGTTTCCAAATCCCGGAGTTCTGCTTCTCAAGGGGACATAACACCCCAGCTCTCAGGGCTGCCGGCACAATCCATGCAGTCAGCTGGCCTGCGTCCTCTTTGAGCGCAGATGCTGGAGAAGGGGAGACACACTCAGGCTGTAACTCAAGCACAGATCCCCACCTTCACTCAGGCCCGTGGGCACACACAGCCTAGGCAGACAGGATACGAGCCGAGAATGGCCCGTCAGCAGGCCCTTCAGGGGCTGCTTCTCTCCATCACTAGCTGAGCCGTAACTACTCACAAACCACAGGGATCTTCTCCAGGGCAGAGAACAGAGGAAATACAAAGGGAATTTGGGTTTCTCAGAGCACACTGCGGATACCAACTCATTCTAATAAATACTGAAAACCACAAAGGGATGGGCTCTTACAAATGGGGCTTAACCTTGTCCACCAGGGAAATGCTGTTTGTTCTATTGGCATCGGTGACCTCATAGCACGTGAAGAAAAAGTTCCCAAGCATTCATGATTCACTTGTTCAGAAATAAAATCCCAAATTTAACAGATGGCTAAAGGAGCATAAATTCCTTCAAAGGGAAAAAAAAAGCCGTTTTAAAATTCTTCATTCTATTCAGGCAAGGAATATTTCTTTTTTTTTTTTTAAGATTTATTTATTTGAGAGAGAGAATGAGATAGAGAGAGAAAACATGAGAGGGGGGAGGGTCAGAGGGAGAAGCAGACTCCCTGCTGAGCAGGGAGCCCGATGGCGGGACTCGATCCTGGGACTCCAGGATCATGACCTGAGCCGAAGGCAGTCGCTCAACCAACGGAGCCACTCAGGCGCGGAATATTTCTAATGTTAAACCAGAAAAGCGAAATACCTCATTTCAAAAAGGGCTGCTTAATATTTGACCACAGGAAAAAGTAGTTTAGCCTGTGACTGATGTCTCAAGACCATTCTTTCTCCAAATACACACGCTGAACTATAGTCAAGTTTCTGCCAAATGCAATGGGCCATCTCTCACAGGTGTCCCCGACACAGACCCAGCTCAGACACAGTGTGGTTTCCAGATGTCTCTCCATGGTCTAAAGACTTGCCAATGAAGCCAAGGTTCTTTTTAGGGTGATGTTGATGTGCAGGTTCACGGGCAGGTGAAGGGTGATTCAGACCTCCCCTCCCCACCCCCACCAGGCCAATTTCTAGAAAAGATCTCTTTTGCTTGTTTGTTCTGGGCCCTGGGGGAGTTAGAATTATAGTAGCATTTCCAGATGAATTCACTTCCCTGTGAGTTTCCTATACTCCTGAAACAGCTCCTTTATACTTACTGACATGTCATGGCTATAACAGGTTGTTGAGGAGCAAGGAGAGATTAGCCACTGAGTTCCCACCAGATGCTTTCTTTTTTTTTTTTTTAATTTTATTTATTTATTTGAAAGAGAGAGCATCAGCAGAGAGAGAGGGGGGCAGAGGGAGAGGGAGAAGCAGACTCCCCGCTGAGCAAGGTGACTGATGCAGGGTTTGATCCCAGGACCCTGACATCATGACCTGAACCAAAGGCAGACGCTTAACTGACTGAGCCACCCAGGTGCCCCTCACCAGCTGCTTTCTTACGTGGAAGCTCCCACAACCCAGAGGTGGGCACTTCTGTCTTCATTTGACAGATGAGAAAACAAACTCAGACAGACTAGCAGGTCTGCTCAGGTCACTCGGTGGGTCTGCAGCACAGCTGGGATTCCACGTAGATCCTGTCCCAGACCTATGCACAGTCCTGCAGGGAACACAGCAGCAGTCCACCCGTGCCAAAACAATCTGTAACCCCAATGGATGGAGACGTTTCACAATAAAACACTCACTTCGCTAAATAAAAATCAAACCCCAGAAGAATATATTAGGGGGCTAATGTCTATCTGGAAATACTTCTGGTGGTGGGTTGTGAGCTTGATCTTCCGGATGAAATCTTTTTTTTTTTTTGAAGAATTTTTTTTTATTTATTTGAGAGAAAGAGAGAGCACGAGTGCGGGGGGGGGGGGGGGGACGAGCAGGAGAGAGAGAAGCAGACTCCCCGCTGAGCGGGGAGCCCAACACGGGGCTCCATCCCAGGACCCTGGGATCATGACCTGAGCCAAAGGCAGACGCTTAACGACTGAGCCACCCAGGTGCCCCTTCTGGATGAACTCTTTACCAACATAAGGGGCATGACACTTCATACTGAATCATACAAATAAGATGTACATGTCACAGTGACAAGCTGCTGGGCATGCCAAAAATGATTAAAATTAAAAGAAAATTTGACATATGTACTATATATTAGATTTAGTCTATTATAAATGCTAGTTATGATTTTGCAAACACAAAAAGGCACATGGATAAGACTACTTGAAACTTGAATGCAAAATTTTGCTTTTAACATTTTGATATAAGTTCCTTCTAATCTTTCTGTTATACTTAAACTTTTTGTAAACTTCTTGAACACCAATGTTTTTGCCTCCCATAAATTCATACGCTGAGCCTACTCTCCAGTGTGATGGTATCAGGAGATGGGGCCTTTAGGAGGTGATTAGAGCACCAGCGTGGAGCCTTCATGAACAGGATCAGTGCCTTTGTTAAGAGGTCTCTCTCCATCACGTGAGGACACAGTGAGAAGACAGTGGTGTGTAAGTTTAGGAAGAGGGTCCTTCCCAGAACCTGGACATGCTCAGGACCCTAATCTCAGACTTCCAGCTTCCAGAAGTATGAGATCGATGTTTCTTGGTTAAGTCACCCAGTCTGTGGTATTTCTGTTATAGCAGCAAAAACAGACTAAGACAGTAAGATGTCATCAACAATTTTATAAACTTTTCTAACATAACTGTATGCCAGCAGCATCTTCCATGCCATTATTCTTCCTAACGTCATTAAGAAGACCGCACCACAGTCTGTCAAAAGGACGTGCAACAATTTAAGAGATTTTTCCCATACCATTAGGACAGTCAACAGTTTTTCTTGGCTGGGATAATGCCAGGATGACCCCCCCACCGCCTCCCCCCGCCACGTTTCTCCCAGCATTTCCTGCAGAAGAAAGGAATGGCAGGCCCTCTGCTCTGTGCCTGCAGAGCAGGGTCTGAGGGTTAGTGGGTGGTGTGGTGCTTAGAGCCTGGAACATGGCATAGGGCCGAGTCCACAAGGTCTTATAGGACAGGCATTTGGTTTGTGTCAACAGGACCTCCACAGAGAAGGAAAGCAATCTTGGATCACATGCCGCAGCACAGGTCCCAGCCACTGACCAAGCAGAACCACCAGAGGACACTGACCAGATGAGGAAGAAGCTAGACGTTCTGTCACATGAGGAGTATGTTGAGAGACTGAGGCTGCCCCCACAAAGGAGGAATGAAGACCAGTGAAATTGTGGTGTGGGAGGTGGCGGCTGGGGCAGGGAGAGGGGGTGGTCTATGGGGAGTCCCCCCACCCCCAACACAGGCGGGACAACTACAGACCAGGGGCATGAGGAGATCTGGGCACTGAGCAAGTGCTCCAATTCCTTGGCGTAAAAGGAGGTCAGGAGGGAAGGTATCAGACTGCCTTGCATTCAGTTCTATGCACATCTTCAAATCTAACACCACAAATACCCTGACATATAAAATGCCACAAACCAATGCACGATGAATCTCTTTTTCTGCCTCAGTCCAATCATGCAGGACTACGGGGCTTATTTTCTCTAATAAGTTCCCCTATGGCATGTGGACTCTGACTCGAGTCACCCCTATGGTTTTCAGGCAGGACATGGGAGAGAAGCAGGGTGGACATCCCACGGGCTCACCACCAGGGTCACACACAAGGCAGTTTCGACAAGAGACACTGCAGTTATCATCTGAAAACAGTGGCTAGGAGTACTGCTAAATCTCTTCCCAATGTTAAAAGTCTATTATTCCACAGAGTAAAAACAGCGGGTGAAAGAGGTGGTGGCTAAAATTCTAAGCAGTACTTTGTAGTCAGAGCCAATCAACACCCACCATAAATATTTAGTTAAAAGAAGACACAGACTTCTAATCCCACCAAGGTGAGGTCAACCCCAACCCCGCCCAGGTCCAGCCCTGTGCTACTAAAAACCCCAGAGAGAGCACAACAAACAAGAAAATGCTGACAGGGGAAAGAAGAGGTGCGCTGCTTGGGGACCCCGGGACTTGAGGAATGACATGGCCGAGAGGTGCCCTGCTTCCTCATTACTTTGCATGCCTCCTGGACAGGGCCCTGCGGAGTTTTCCAACTGTGTGGGTCTCCACCACCCATGGAGAGAAAGCACTCCCAGGAAAGCCTGTTCTCCCAGCGAAAGCACTGGGGAAAGGTGGCCTCACAACAGATTCCCTTTTTGGCAGTACCTGCCCTGACCCAGGTGAACACCACACGCTGCAGTTTCAGTGTGGCCGGGCCAGAAGTTGGTTTTCCACCCATCCCCAGCTCGGCGGGTGGTGCTGGTGCTGGGGTTCCAACCACGGGGCTGTGGCAGCAGGATAAGGGGGAGCTCATCGCCAGCTTGTCCCTGGCAGAAGCAGGCAGAGCCAATCCCACTGCCCTGCCAGAACAGTGCTAGAAGAATCACGTGTGTCTCCTCCCCTGCCCAGTGGAAGCAGATGATGCTGATCCCCCTCTCCCTTCCAGGGTAGCATTAGTGGGGCCCAAGCAGCAAGCTGACCCTTCAACCTCACTCAGCAGCAAGAAGGTGGTACAAAGCGGGGCTTGCTGCCACTTCATACACACATGTGCCCATACCCTCTATCAGCAGGCCCAGCAACAGGCTGGGCCCCCGCCCCCCACCAAGCATCGGGGAGCAATGAGACAGAACAAGTCAAAGCCAGTTAGCACACCACTTCCCCCACCCCTGGTTGGGGGAAGGCCCAGTGGGGAGCTGAGCCTGCACACCCACCTGGCAGCAATAAGACTGAGCAAGGTGGCAGGAGACAGGGCTAGTGGTCTGTAGGTTTTCCCCACCCCAGCCTCCTGTGTCTGCAGGACCCAGGGGGTCACTGAGCCTCCACCCCCACCTGGCATCAAGGAGAATGATTAGGAACTCATACCCAGCATCATGAGGGTAACAGGGTGGTGGGAGGCAGGGCTGGTATTCCACCTCTCACCCGCACGCTGGTGTAAATGCAAGGAGCCAAGAGGAGCTGAGCTTTAGCTTCCAGCTTGCAGAAGAAAGGCTGTGAGTCAGCCCTCCACCACTTCCCCCTTCCAGGTGTCAGCAGGGGCTGGGGGGAACCAAGCATGCACAACCCAAATGAACTCAATGAAGTCATGCAATTTGGTGCCTCATTTTTGCTGGAAAGTATCAGCAAGGTGAAGGAGGGATCTGAACTTCTGACTCACTGAGAAGAAGCAAACAAAAATTTGAGAATTGAAAAGTTGTGAGTTATACCTAATAAGGGGGGAAAAAGAAAACCTCACTGGCTGGGCTCAATAATCAGAGTGGGAATGACAGACGACAGAATCCGTGGACATACGGCTAGATCCACAGAATTTACTCAGTCCAAACAGAATATAGGATGAAAACTGAACAGAGTCTTAGGGTTCTGTGAGACCACAACAAAAAGACATTCTAGTCATCAGAGTCCCAGAAGAGAGGAGGGACTGAGAAAATAGTCAAAGACATAATGGCTGAAAACTTCCCAAACCTGGCACAAAATATAAAACCACAGATTTAAGAAGCTGAGGGAACCTCACAAAGGAGAAACCCAAAGAAATCCAAGACTCATCATATAAAAAACAAAGGAAAAAACCTTGGAAGGCACCAGGCAGAAATGACACAACACTCATAGGGGAACAACACTTGAAAGATGACAAACTTCTCATCTGGAGGAATGAAGGCCAGAAGGACGTGACAGGTCTTTTGAGTCCAGGAAAAAAACAAAACAAACAAATAACTATCAGCTGTGAATTCTATATCCACTGAAAATATCCTTTTGGAACGAAGGGAAAACAAAGACATTCTCAAACACAGGAACTAAGGCTTGTTGCTAGCAGGCCTATCATTTAGAAATGACTAAAGGAAGTCCTCTGAACACAAAGGAAATAATAACAGAAGGCTTAGAACCACAACAGAAAGGAAAGAATATTGAAATGGGGAAAAGAGAGGAGGAAATATAATAAACTCACCTATTTCTCATAAGCTTCTTAAATTATATTTGATGCATGAAGCAAAAAATATGACACCATCAGATATGGTGCTCAATGTATATAGAGGAAATATTTAAGACAATTATATTTGAAAAGTGGGGCAGGTAAAGGGACCTAAAGGGATGTAAGGTGTCTACACTGTGGCTGAAATAAAAAAATCTTGATACCATCAATGCCAATAGATCATAACAAGTTATGTCTGTATACTGTAATACTTAGGCAACCACTAAGGAAATTGTTCTAAACAATGTATATTTAAAAACACCACAGGGGCACCTGGCTGTCTGTGGAGCATAGGACTCTACTCTTGATTTTGGGGTTGTGAGTTCGAGCCCCAAGATGCGTGCAGAGTTTCCTTAAAAAAAAAAAATTAAAATCTTAAAAAAAAATATGCTACAAATAAATCAAGATGGAATCCTAAAAAATGTTCAAATAACCCACAGTAAGGTTTAAACAAAGAAACCCAGAAACAGAGGAAACAGAGACAATATAAGAGCAGACTTAAGCCTTAACACAGTAACAATTATCTTAAATGTAAATGATCTAAATATACCATTTAGAAGACCGATTCGATGGAGTGGATAAAACAGTATTATTTGAAGATATGCTATATACCAAAACTTACCTCAAATACAACATTATTAGGTTTGAAGTAAATGAGTGGAAAAAGATATACCATGTAAAGACATACATTATTATTTTTTACAAAAAGCAGGAGTGGCTCTATTGACATCACATAAAGTAGACTCTAGAGCAATGATAAAAGGATCAACCCAACAGGAAGACATTAACAATTCAAAATGTATAAACACCAAACAACTGTGCCTCAAAAATACATGAAGTAAAATCTGACAGATGTGAAAGAGGAGAAATAGACTGAGCCATCATTATAGTTGGGGACTTCAACACCATTTGTCTAAGCAATTGACAGAACTACCAGAGAGAAAATCAGCAAGGATATAGGAGAACTAGATAACATAATCAACCAATAAGATCTAATCGACACATATATAATGACCACTCCACCCAACAGCGGAATACAGATCTTTTTCAACACTTGTGGATCATTTACCAAAACAGACCTCAACAAATTTCAAAGGAAATAAAAACACATGAAAGGCAATGAAAATGAAAACAAAATATACCTAGACATATAGGATGTAGTTAAAGCAGTCACTAGGGAAGGGAAATTTATGGCACTAAATGCTTACAGTAGGAGAGAGGAAAGGTCTCAAAACATTACTCCAAGTTCCTACCTCAATAAAGTAGAAAAGACAAAATAAACACAAAGCAAACTAAAGAAAAGAAGTAATAAACAATAAAACTGAAAACAGGAAAATAGAGAAAAATGAATGAAACAAAATGCTGATTTTAAAAAATGAAACCAATAAACCTCCAGAAAGGCTGATAAGGATAAAAAATAGGAAAACATAAATCATCAATATCTAGAACGAAATAGGCTATCATAACAGACCCTGCACCCACTTAAAAAGACAAAAAGGAAACAATATAAATACTTTATACACTCATTATTCAACAATTTAGAAGCAATGGACCAACTGCTTGTGTTGAAAATCACAAACTACTAAAATTCAACCAAGATGAAAGAGACAACCTGAATAGTCCTACAAAAACTGTATTTGTAATTTAAACTTCCCCCACCCCCTCCAAAGAAAGAAATCGGTCTACATGGTCTCATTAGAGAATTCTACCAAGCATTTAAAGAATTAATACCAATTTTACACAATCTCTTCTGGAAAAGGAAGGAGGCTAGACCATCTCCCAACTCCCCGTTAAGGCCCTGATCAAAACCAGAACTGTCTAAAAAGAAAACAGACAAATAGCTCTCATGAACTTAGGCACAAATACCCTCAATAAAATATTAGCAAATTCAATCCAGGAATGTATGAAATGAACTACACCCTGACCAAGTAGGACTTATCCCAGGCATGCAAGACAGATTAACACTGAAAAATCAATGTAACTCACCATATCAACATATTAAAATAAGTAAATCGTACATTTACATATATAAAGTGACACAGAATAAACATTTTATTTATTTTTTTTAAAGATTTTATTTCTTTATTTGAGAGAGAAAATGAGAGAGAGAGAAAGCACATGGAGGGGGAGGGTCAGAGGGAGAAGCAGACTCCCTGCTGAGCAGGGAGCCCGATGCGGGACTCGATCCAGGGACTCCAGGATCATGACCTGAGCCGAAGGCAGTCGCTTAACCAACTGAGCCACCCAGGCACCCAGAATAAACATTTTATAAAATCCAACACCTATTCCATTCATGATAAAAACTGTCAGCAAGGATGTCTGCTCTCACCACTCTCATTCAACCTAACACTAGAAATTCTAGCCAGTGTAATAGGGCAAGAAAAAGAAAATGCACAGAGATCAGAAAGGAAGAAATAAAACTTCCTATATGCAGATAACATGTCTTCATAGAACTCCCAAGACATTTACAAAAAACTTCGTTAACTACTGAGTTCAGCAAGGCTCCAGGATACAAGAACACACAAACATGAACTGCATTTCTATATACTAAAAATGAATGTGTGGAAAATAAATTTAAAAATATAATACCATTAATAATTGCTCCCAAGTGAATTAAGTCTAACAAAACATATACAAGATCTGTACGCTGAAAATTACAAAAAAATACTTGAAGAGACATATCTGTTTATGGACTGGAAGACTCAACTTAGTAAAGGTGCAAATTCTCCCCGAAATTGATCTAAAAGTTTAACACAATTCCTCTGGAAACCCCAGCAGGGTTTTTGTAGGCACAGACAAGCTTCTTCTAAAATATAGATGAAAAGGCACGGGACCCAGGTTAAAACAATTTTGGAAAAAAAATTAAGAAATAAAGTCTGAGGAATCACTGTATCCATTTCTATGGCCCAGTATGCAACTACAGTAATGAAGGCAGTGTGGTTTTGGCAGAGGGACAGATACATAGTTCAACAGAACACAAACGAGAATGCAGAAATAGATCCACAAAAACATGCTGATTTTTAACAAAGGTGCAAACACAATTATAGTTGACCCTTGGATAATAAGGTCCACTTATAGGTGGTTTTTTTTCAATAAATACAGTAGAACACTGTAAATGTATTTCCTCTGCCTTAAGATTTTCTCAACAACCTTTTCTTTCCTCCAGTTTATTATAAAAATCCAGTATACAATCCATATAACACATAAAATATGCGTTCATCAACAGTTTGTATTATTTGTTAAGGCTTCCAGTCAACAGCAGGCCATCAGTAGCCTAACAGTAGCTAAGCTTTGGGGGAGTCAAAAGTTATGCATGGATTTTCCACACACAGCGCCCCTCACCTCATGTTGTTCGAGAGCTTAAGGAGGTGGAAAAGAATAACAATTTCCATAAATGGTGCAGGAGCAATTGGGTACCTATACTCAAAAAGAACAGACTTTGATCTATACCTCACACCTTACACACAAATTAACTCAACATGAATCACAGATCCAAATGTAAAATGTGAAACTATAAAACTTTTAGCAAAAAAAAAAAAAAAAAAGCAAAAATCTTGGGACTTAAGGCTTGGTAAAGAGTTCTTAGATGACACCAAAAACATGATCCATAAAAGGAAAAGCTGATTAACTGGCCTTCACTAAAATTTAAAACTTTTGCTCTATGAAAAGGATGAAAAGACAAGCTACAGAGTGGGAGAAAATATTTGCAAATCACCTATCTGACTTGAGTCTAGAATGTGTGAAAGCTCTCAAAAAGAGTGAAAGAGTCAAAAACCCAATCAATCAATTGGAAAATGAGCAAAAGACAGAAAACAGCCACTTCACGGAGAAGGGTATACACATGCAAATGAACACATGAAAATATATTCACCGCCATTAGCCGGGAGGGAAATGCAGATGCAAACTACAATGAGGCGTGTGTCAGAACGACTAAAAACAAATAGTGATGACACCAAATGCTGGCTAAGACTTAGAAAAACCGGGCCCCCTCATACATTGTAGATGAGAACATAAAATGGTACAGGCATTCTGGCAAACAGCACTTAAAAAACTAAACTACCGTATGATCCAACAACTGCGCTTCTGGGAATGAAATCTCACATAAACACAAAAACCTGCACGGGACTGTTCACGGCAGCAGTTTGTTGCCGTGGTGTGGCCTCATGGCCCGTCACTGGGTGAGAAGGCTTGGACCAGGAGGCCTGTACCCTCGTTCTTCAACTGGCAGCTGCCAGAAGACGTGCCAGGGGATGCCGTATGACAAGCCATGTGTGCTAGCTAGCCCTCCCCAAGTGTCTGCGGTGCCAGGCCCCTACCAGAGGTTGCCAACAACCCCAATGTCCTTCGACGGGTCAATCCACTGTGGTACATTATACTGTGGAAGGCTACTCAGCAATAAAAACCAAGCAATAACTGACATACACAACACCATGGGTGGATCTCCATGGAATTATGCTGGGCAAAAAAGCCAACCTCTAGGGTCACATATGATGGAAGTGCAGAGATGCACTACAGATGAGTGGTTGTCAGGGGGTGGGGGCAGAAGGGAGGGAGCTGTGGCTACAAAAAGGTAGCATGCAGGATCCCTGGGATGGAACTGTTCGGTATCTTGACTGTAATGGTGATCACACACATCTCTACATGTGATAAACAGCATAGTAGTAAATTACACTCATGCAAACACCAAGTGGAGTACATGTGGGACTGGTGAAATGTGAGTAAGGTAGCTGGATTTTATCACTGGCACTTCCAGGTTGTGATATTGTACTATTACGCAAGATGCTGCCATTGGGGGAAACTGTGTAAAGGGCATATAGGATCTCTGTATCTTTCTTTTTTTTTTAAGATTTTATTCTTAAATAATCTCTACACCCAATGTGGGCCTCGAACTCACAACCCCAAGACCAAGAGCTGCAAGTTCTTCCAACTGATGTGGGCCTCGAACTCACAACCCCAAGACCAAGAGCTGTAAGTTCTTCCAACTGAGCCAGCCAGGCACCCCAGGATCTCTGCATTATTTCTTTCAACTGCATGTGAATCTATAATTATCTCAAAATAAAAACATATAAAATTTAAAACGGTCTACACAGCTATCAGTTACTAAATTTTGTTTGGAACCAGTAAAAAGGAAAAAAAAAACTTTCACTTTTCTCACTTTCTATCCCCACTCAGGACCTATAAAGTGGGTTTGCTTCTCTTGGTGTCCAAACTAGTGAGCCTGTGGCTAGAAGCCAGAACTGGGTCTTAGTAAAGACTACCATCAGGTTCCCAGGCAGCCTTGAGATGCCTGAAGAACCAAACCACTCCACCTTCAACTTTTTCAAAGCCCACACGTACCATGGAGTTTTAAAAAAGTAAACCAAAACTGATATTTATATTTGCCTAAAGAACGTAGCTATCAACAAAGCTCATTTAAGACCTTAAACTTACAAGATTAAGACCTAAACTTAAGACCTAAACTTACAAGATTAGGTTAATTATCTTCACTGTAAAGTCAACAAAAGCAATCAAAGGAGGAAGTTCCATGGAAACGGTGTGCTTTGAGTGGGAAGAATAAGGTCTGGCTCGCTAAAACGCCACTGTATGCTCTAGCTCCCCCATCTGCAAAGCAGCCCCTCCATATAGAAACAATGTCAGCCACAGATCTGATCTGACCTTTTTCTAGAAGGAACACTTTAAAAAAAGTAAAGCGGTGCCTGGGTGGCTCAGTCATTAAGCATCCGCCTTCGGCTCAGGTCATGATCCCGGGGTCCTGGGATCGAGCCCCACATCGGGCTCCCTGCTCAGCGGGAAGCCTGCTTCTCCCTCTCCCGCTCCCCCTGCTTGTGTTCCCTCTCTCGCTGTGTCTCTCTCTGTCAAATAAATAAATAAAATCTTTAAAAAAATAAAAAAGGAAAAAAAAACAGGTAACGTGAATATAAAAAATGTTTTATTTAATAGCCAATAAGCATATGAAAAGATACTCAACGTCACTCATCATCAGGGAAACAAAAATCAAAACTACAATGAGAGATTAATTCACATGGATGATTACTATCAAAAGAGAAGAAAATGTTGGTAAGGATGTGGAGAAATTGGAACCCTTGTACACTGTTAGTGGGAATATAAATTGGTGCAACCACTAGGGAAAACAGTATGGAGGTTCCTCAGAAAATTAAAAATAGAACTACCCTATGATCCCGTCATTCCCAGACTACATATATATTCAAAAGAAATACATGAAAAAATAATGAAAGTGTGATTTTGAGGAAATGTTTGCACATATCTGAAAGAAATGAAAGTATAATCTATGAGATGTTTGCACACTCATAGCTAAGAGATGGAAGAACCCAAGTGTCCACTGACGGATGAATGAATTAAAAAAGTGTGTTACATAAATACAGCGGAATATTATTCAACTCTAAGAAGGAAGGAAAGGCTAATAATGAGAAGGATGAACCCTGACATTATGCTAAGTGAAAAAAACAGTCACGAAAAGATAAATACTGTCTAATTCCACTTACATGAGATATCTAGAACTGTCAAAATCATAGACTCAGATAAAATGAAGGTTGCCAGGAGCTGGGAGGAGGGGAAATGGGGAGTTGACATTTAATGGGTATAATGTTTCCGTTCTGGAAGACGAAAAGTTCTGGGAGTGGGGTGCACAACTCTGTGAATATGCTTAACACTACCGAAGTGTACACTTAGAAATGGTTAAGATGGTTAAATTTTAGGAATTTTTTTTTACTGCAATAAAAAAAATGTTTTTTATTTAACCCAATATATTCAAAACATCTCCACATATCATTAATACGAAAACGATACATTTTACATTCTTTTTTATGTACTAAGTCTTCAAACTTCCGTGTGAGCAGACACTAACAAGCACACCTCCATCTGGACTGGTTGCATCTTCAGTGCTCAGCACTTACCTGTGGCATCCCTACTGGGCTCGTGCCGAGCTAGACCTCACCCGTCACCCCCATGTGACAAACCTTAGAGTTAGATCCAAATAACTAAAAATATTTGGGGGGGGTGGGGTAGCACAGAGGGTCTTTCTCTTGCCACCAGACCTTTTTTGAAATCTTATTTGTCCTCGGTTGGCTCTATGAAAGACTGATGGGCAAGACGCGAAACTCTGACCTTCTGAGCGTCTCCTCTTTGTCAGACCCTCCTTAGGAGGGTCTAAGACACCGTGCCTCTCCTCAGAGGGCTCACAATCTAACAGGTGGGACAGACAATTACCAGCCCCAAGAGGCGTACGCCAAGATGTGGGGAAATACAAAGAACACAACTCCTACCTAGGAACTCTTACGTTCCAGGGGACAAATACAGTTTAAGTCATTTGACATGTGGAAGTTGTTAATTAACTAGCTTTCACCCTGTTCACAACACTCACCAGCACATTCTGACCTTTCTCAACTCTTATTTCCAACTGCAAGAACTACACGTTCAAAGTATGAGTTTGTGCAGAATTCAGTACAATTTGTATTAAAAACACATATGGCATAAGCACACTCACCAGAAAAGGCACTCAGAAACCTACACCTCTGTCAGTGATTTTTGACCAGAAGAATCGGTTATTCACTGAGAGCAAAGGTCAAGTTAATCCACCCAGGGTACAAGGAGACTAAAATGTGGTTCGTAAAAGTGAAAAAAACAAAAAACAAAACCGATGTTTCTCATGGAAAAATATAATATTGTTTGGACATATCCAGAAAAATAAGGGATATGGAGGAAAATATGAAGGCATTTCTAGTATAAACATCTACTTAACGTACATCCCAAACAAGAATTTACTTTCTCGTTAGAACAAAGATGCAAGAACAGAACTGCAAGATCCACTGCTTTCTATCCCAACTCACTGAGCAGAAACTATTTTGTGAGTGAAGAAGCAGAAGCCCCAGGCGAAGGAGCACCTCTTTATAACCTCCCATTTGTGTTGCCCTGGCTAAAACCAATCAGACTTCTTTGTGAAAAATATATTTTGCAATAAATTATCAAAAGTCTCACTGAAGATCTTAATGGATATGGTTGAGTAAGGAACACTGAACAGGACTAGAAAGAGAAAAGAACCAAAATTTATCAACTCAGCATATTTCAGTGGTCTTTAGGCATGGAACTATTAGAAGAATAACCAGGAAAAAAAGTTACAAACTACAAAGGTTGTCAATTTTATTCTACAGTTTAATAAAACTCCTATCTGACTAAGTCTTCTCCAGTCCCCCATTCATCCCCCACCCCAATAAGCAAATCTCCCCAGAACTTAATACTGAAAACTTACCTTGGTGCACTAATTTCAGATAAACTCCTTACACCTTATCATTTAATCCTGTGCATCAAAGTCTCAGTTATCATGCCCATCGACTATAAAGTCACACCTCGGGATCCATGACTTGACTTCACAGGTATAAACGTAACTTTGCTTAATAATTTAGATTGCGATCTCTAAAGCTTTACATCTGTCATCTTGAGTAACGGTGCTTACCTTATAATAAGCTCGCTAAACAGTATGTCACCATACATACCAACACACACACACACACACACACACACACACACACACACTAGGTCACCCACTATTCTTGAGTAACAAGAAAAGAGAAACTGTTTCTGTGCATTAAGCCACCACCTGTAGAGGTAGATTCATAGGTCTGCAGGAAAAAACTATAAGGCTTCCAAAGGATCCTTAAAATACATAGGTTTTTAAAAATAAACACCATAAAGCCCTATTCCCTCACTGAGTAAGCAAGAATGCTATAGGTTCATATACTCAGAGTACTTACAATGGGCAGAAAAACATTTGCAAGCACCAACTTCTAAGGTTTAAATGAATTCAGGAGGGTAGTAATAGCTAAAGTAATAGTAGCAATAAAACCTCAAGCTCCTTTCCCTAAGGAGGGATCCCAATAAAGTCTATCTCAGTTTTTAGGAGAAGACACCTTGCCAACATGCATAGCAACTGGTGTTTCTGCCATCCCTCCTTGCTATTTCCCAGGTTTGCCCAACCTGACAAGTGACCAATCCTCTGAGGTTCTAACTCTGTAACATGGGGACAGACCCACAACTCTATGAAGGTTGAGACAGAGCCCCACGGTACCTGCAAATACAAGATTTGTCATTGTGTTCCAACAGTCAAGTGTCTAGTCTGAGGACTCCGTTTTAGTTAGCCTTTGGCAAAAGTGTGATCTACATTGTAAGGGAATCTATACTGGATCCTTAAGGAATAATGCTGCCAACTTATTTATACCTCATTAATGCAGGAAGGAAGGGCTTATCTGTCCAAATGGTAAGATTCTGGTGAATCCTGACCAAGATACTTTCCAATGGGGGGCAAGAGTGATCTGAATGAACACAACAACACAGACGTATTCCCTTACCAAGGACACCAGAACTGAACATGCTCAAAGTCACATGCTAGGGGCTCAAGGGTCAAATCTAGCAAGCAGATGTTTTTATATGGCTTGCACAGTGCTTTCAAAGTTCTAAATTAATTGTCAGTGTCAAAACATCTTTGATGCCGGGATCTTTGGCACCAAAATCTGCACTCTTGGGTTATCTTGCACTGTACCATAGGAAAACCTACCACTCTGAGACCACACAGCCACAGATGGTGGGGGGGGGCAGTCCTAATGCAGAAAGTGCAAATGCTCCCGAATCTGCCACAGTCCCCACCAGGTCAGCTCCCTCACTTTCCTGCCAGATTTTCCTGGTTCAGACCCTAAAACGGTCTTTGATCCCTGAAACAGATACCCACAATCTAATCTTATTAGTACCATATCCAAAACCTCTGAGCAAACAAAAAATCAGCCCAAAGAGGAATCTGAGTAGAAAACAACCCATTCTTCTGGTTCTCTATTGGTACTGCCTTGATGAACCAGATCACTTTCCAAAAAATCATTTTTGAAAACGATTAACTTGTCTCATCTTTCTTCACACATCTGGTTATGTTTTTAAGCTATTTGCTGTATTTGACTAAGTCCCCTTCAAGCACAGTATCATTGATAAGTAAGTCTTAGCGGTTAGAACAACACATACACTTTAATGAAGGCAGGCAGCAAGGATTCCAGCTTCACTGCTCAACAGGCCTATACTAGGTACATTTTATTGCTGCCACTAAACTTGGTAATGTAAAAAAAAATAATGTTGGTTTGATGTCTCACGTGACACATCCTCCATTCCCATGAAAATATGGACTACATCAGTAAAAGGATTCTAAAAGGGAGTTTAGTTTAAATGCTACACACAGCCTTTAAACAGATATTCAAACAACCACACATTAACTACCTCTTACCCAGGCATTGCTTACCCATTGCACTGAGGTAATGGTTGAAGGCCTGGCAAGGAGGACTTGGGGTTTGTGTTGATTTGTCACAACTCATGGGTGCCGGGCTCCTGTCTGTGTCAAAAGAGAAATACCCACTGGAGGATCGAGACAGCAGGGAGGATCTTCTCACAAAGATGAAAAGCGGGGATCTGGTAGCAAAAGGGCCGGGGCTGGCTGGTGGGGCCAGCGGGCCCTGAGGGCTGCCTTGGGGGCAGCGGTCCCCTTCGCCTTCAGGATTACCTTGCTGCTCTGTCTGTAGAGAGGTAGGGGCCCCAGGCCTGAGCTGAGGAGGCCTCTCAGCAGGCTGCAATTGTCCACCTTCTCTGTCACACTCAGAACTTACATCTGAAGGTTGCTTTGCCATTTGGTCTTTTTTTCTGCAAGTAAAATAAAAACTAAGATTATCTTCAGCAAAATAACAATTACAACAAATAACTAAATTTTGCCAACTTTCGCTGATTTCTTCACGATTTTTAGACTACCAAATACTTTAACACTAAATCGTTAGTTCATATATTTCTCTATCTTTCAAATAAGAATAAAAACACACCTCAAATAACAAAGGCACCTCTATCTTTGCGTGGAGGGGGGGAGGTGAAGGGGTGGGACTAAACTTCCTGCCACCAAACAAAACACAATCACAACGTCAATGTGAGACCGGCGCTGTAACACACACACACACAGAAAGTTTTTAGGAGAATTGTCTTGTGTTAAGTCTATTCCCATGTGCTCTTTGCTCAGAGCCGACTTGAAGAAGTCGGAAACTCCCAGCGGGCTCTGATTTCCCGGGATCAGATACGGCGCTGGAGCACAGGAGCGGGCGCAGATGCAGCGATTGCAGGCGGCTGGCCGCGTTCCCCACTCCGGCCCCATTGTTCTGCCGAAAGTGCTGAGGGCAGCAAGTCTGGGGAAGGTTTGGCAAGGGCCGTCGGTCGTAGTAAGTGCGTCACAATAGAGTTTGTAACTTGGAGCGCGGCTCGGCCGGGCTCGGGCGCTCCCCGCCCGCGGTCCCTCCCGCTCCCAGCCCGCGCGCCCCTCCTTCCGCAGGGGTTAGCGCGCCGCACCGAACCCGGCAGAACTTCGGAATGCACCCACACTGTGAGGTGCACACCTCCAAATGGGGGGGTCTCCCCAAAGCCGTCCCCGGGCGCCCCCTGCAAAGTCCCCAAGTAACTCCACACGCTGGGCGAAACCGGGGCGCGCGGCTCCTTCACCCCACTGACCCTCCCCTGTGAAGGCAATCAGGCCGAAACTCACGTCCGCCCCTTCCCTTCCGATCGTCGCGTCCCGGCCCGGGCCCCGCGGCGTCCCGCGCGCGTCCTTCGCCGACCTGGAGACCCCTGACCGTCAGCACCAAGGAAGCGCGGGAGACAAAGCCCAGGACTCCCGTTCAGAGACCCGGGGGCAGCGCAGAGCCGGCCTCTGGCCGCCCGCCCGCCGCCGCGCTCCGCCGGGCAGCCGAGGGCTCCGCGCGCCGCGCCTCTGGCCCGCGCTGCCCCGGCCGCCGCCGCCGGGAACATCCTCCGCCTCCTCCCGCTCCTCCCCTCGCGCACTGCGCCCGCCGCCGCCGCCGGCACCGCCGACCTCCCCGCGCCGCTGGCGCCGGGTGCCCGCGCTCCCAATTGGCCCTCGCGCGGTCGCTCCGCGCCACAGCCAATAGCCGCCGCCGGCGGGGGCGGCGCCTACGGGTCAGGCAGCCAAAGGCGAGGCGATTGTTGACAAACTCGCCTCCGAAGGCGGCCCCGGCCGCGACCGCGGCGGGAGTCTCGCGGACCCGAGCTGCCCCGGCTCCCCCAGCCCGCCCCGCCTCTGTGTCCGCCGGACGCCGCGCGAGCCTCGGCGGCTCCCACCGCCCCAAGTGGCTGGTCACCTCGAGACAAAGCAGGAATCTCGCTGTCTCTGCACCCGCAGGGCCGTCCTCCGACCCCAGTCCGGGTGGGCTGAAGACCCAAAGGCCGTCCCTTCCCTTAGCTGTAGCACCCACCTTCCTCCACAAATTCCTCCTTTTTTCTCCCCGTACGCAGCGGACACGCTCCAAATCTAAGCGGCCACCCCTGGCCACGGGAACGCACAACTGCGCGCACCCGTGACCACCGCAGACAACCAACACATCCACACCCCTGTCCCCCGCGGCCGACGGGTCTTCCATTACTAGCACGAACACCGAGTAACAGGTCCCCGAGGGCACCGCACCGCCCGCCAGCACCGAGAGGGAGTCGGGGTGCCCAAGTCTCTACGACAGCCCGGCCCCACGGATGGTGCATGTTCTCCTTCCCGAGGCTCGTCCACCGCGTGTCCCCGGCAGTCGGAGGAGGCCCTCGGACTCTGGCTGTCTATGGATCGTGCTGCTGGTATCGTCTGCAGCGCACCCGCAGCCCGAGAGAGCGAACGCAGCAGCTGCCCTAAAACCTCGGCCTGAATGGGTACAAGGAAAACGAGTCTCGTCAAATAACCACCGCAGTTCCGCAAATCCTCCGCAACAGGCCCGAGCACCCGAGAAAAGCCAAGCCGCCAGACTAGCTTGTACCGCGCGGCCGCTACTTGGGGGTCTCCGGGACAGGGCGCCGAGACCTGCCGGCCGGCCGCGCAGCCCAGTATCGTGAAGCCGGGCCGCAGCTCCCGGGACAGCGCGGAGAGCACGCGTTGCCTTTCCCAGCTGACCCTGAGAAGCTTTTCCACTCCTTCGCGCGGAATCCCGGGCCGAACCGCACGTCGCCAAGTGCCGTTAGCCTTTGCACGGACGACCCCTCACCAAACTGGACTTGCGCGAGGGAGGGAACCCGACCCGCCTGATCGCTGCCTCCCGCCCAGCGACAAGTGGGACGGGTACGTGCATCTCTTGCCTGCACGTGCTCGGGAAGGGAACAGGAGGTGGAGCCGAGATGGCTCCGGCGCTTGTCTTCCGTCGGCACCCGGCCCGCTCCCGGGGATTCGGAGGTATTTACCTTGCGTTTCTCAGTCCGAGAGTCAGAGTCAGACATTGGGGGGACCAGGGCCAGGGAAAGGGCGCCGAGGGGGTGGCGGCGGGAGCGGGGCGAAGCGAGCAGCCCGCGGCGATGCTGGCCGCAGTTGGGCTGGGGCGCGCAGGGTGACTGTGAGAGTCCGGTGGCAGTGGTGGCGGCGGCGACGCAAGACGGAGCGGTTTCACAAGACCACGACCTGGAGGCTGCGCGGAGCGAAGTGAAACCTGCACAGCCCTGCAGCTCAACTCAGACTGGCGGCCCAGGGCCCTCACCCAATCACCGCGAGCTCCGCCCCCTCTAAGTCCCGCCCCGGCGCGCGGGCAAGCACGCCCCGCCCTGCCGCGGCGTAGCCGCAGCCGCTGGCGCTTTCAGGCTCGAACAGGTAAAGGCGGGGGTGGCCCGGCCGGGTTCCCCCGCGCGCGCCGCGGGCCCTGCCCCAGCTGAGCGTGTTGACTGGAGTGACTAGTGCTGCTGGTGGCTTGTGCGCACCCACTCCTCTCCCCCCGCCCCAAAGTGTACCCTTGCCTCTCCCCCATCCAGCAGGGGCCACTGCATGCGCTTGGAACAGAGGGGGCGCTCCGGGCACACTGAACCAGGCCGAGCGGCCGCCGCCTGCGGAAAGCCTCAGGAGGCGCCTCTGAGCCCTTGATCGGCTTCGGGAATTTCTCAGCCGCTCTGGGGCAGGCGTGGGGACTGGGTTGATCCTCAAGAACGCCTGGGTCCAAGGTTGGGCAGCGAGTGTCGGAGCTTTCCTCTCTCCCAGATTCTGGGGTACTGGGTGAGACCCCGATGTGCAGGGCTGCTCATCCTCTTCCTCCGCCCTCGCCTCACGCGGTAGTCTTAGGCGCCCTCCTCATGCCACCTGGCAGGGGCACCTAGCTTTTCTGCCGCGCCGAGCCTCCGGTAGGAGGCCGAGCCCTTAGTGGGGAGAGTGGAGAAAAAGGCAAGAAGTGGATCCCCGGAGGCGTCTGTTCCGCAGCTCCGGTACGAGGCAGGAAGGGATTGCGTGCGGAGCAGGTAAAATAAGGAAATGAAAAAAGAACTCGAAAAAAAAAAAAAAAGACCCAGAGGAATCTCGGCCTTCAGGTGGGAGAGAAGATGATACCTCCGCTGGGTCGGGATCCTAGACATTGGTTAGGCTTTCAGAGAACCACCCGCGAGGCGCTCTGAGGCCAGTGAAGGCGCGCGCGCGCAGGGGAGTGGTGTGGGGAGCGAAGTACCCCCCCACTCCTTCTCCCTGCGCGCCCCCACCCCCTTTCTCCTTGGTGCCCGCGGCCTCACTCCCACTCCTGCTCCGGGGACTGGTACTCCTCTGGGTCGGCATCCTCATGTGTTCTAATGTGGGTCCTAAGTCCCCACCCTTACCTCCTCCTGCGCTCCCCTGGCTAGGAGACAGCCGGGGCCAGGGAGTGGGGGCAAGGTCGGTCGGGAGATGGAACATCCTGTCACGGGGGAGAGCTGGTTAGATGGAATAAAGAAACCCAAGTTAAGGATCCCCTAAAGTCCCTCCCTCCCAGGAACCAAGAAGGAAGGGTCCTCAGTTGCAGAGGAGCAAATCAGCGAGGCGTTGTTCCGCTCTTGGCCACCTCGGTCAGTGTTTTATGCTGCATAAGCAGGTATGGAACGTCGGGAAGACAGCACAGCCCCTGGTTAAACAATTCTCAGCGCATCCTCTGGCGAGTCCTGAGCGAAGTGTAGGAGGCCGGGGGTTCCTGGGGCGACTCAAGGACGGACGCCGGGTTCTGCCCCGGGATTTCGTTGCAGGAGGGGAAGGACAAGGGCGTGGACGCGGCGAAGTGCACGCTGAGACTGGATGTCTACCCTGACGGTGTCTCGGAGCGGTTGCCCTCGACCTTAGGTGGGCACGGGCGAACTCTAAGCCTTAGCTGCCCGGCCTAGCACCCGGCGGGAAAACAACAGAACGGCACCGGCTGGGAGCCCCCAACCCGCCCAAGTGCTCCGAGCTCTCCGTGGGGTTGGGCGATGCAGACAGGGACAGGAAAAGAACCACGCAGAAGAAAACCCTAGTGGTTGTCATCTGGTCTTGTGCAGCTCCGCCGCCCCCGCGTCGTCTGCTTTAGCGACCCTGTGAACACTTTAAAAAACAAAGGCGTCAGGGACAGCAACCGGTTAAGCACTCTTATTTTGGGGCACAAGGAGGAGGTCGGCTCGGAGTCAGGCAACCCAAGCGGTGCTGGGGAGCTTTCGCAGAGCTCTCCGCGGCGGGTGACCTCTAGCCCTTCCCGCCCTCTCCCGCAGGGTCCGGAGGTCCTCTGGGCCCCATCCCGGGCCACAGCCCAGAAAAGGGACAGTGTGAAAAGGGCGGTTGGGCGTTAGGTCTCCGGTCCTGGATGTCGCCCTCACGGACTCGAGCAGAACTGTGCTCACTCCTGCCTCTGCCACGAGATGTGGAGCGGGAGTAAGGAGGATGGCTGGGGCTGAGAGAAAGGTGCAAAACTGAAGTGGGGCAATCGGGATCTGAGAAATGCGAGGGGAAATCTACGGCCCTCGCCTGGGACCACAGGCGTTGCCTGCGTGGTCTCTCCGAGTTCCGAAATCAGCTTACTGCGGTGTGCTGCCCTAGCCCGCCTTCCCATCGGCAAGGAGCCGGAGCGCCTTCCCATCAATTAATGTCTTTATTAAACTTTGTTATCTATGCTCTTCTAAAGAACAGATTACAATTTCATATGGTAAAAGTATTTTCCGCACCTTGTCTTACGGTCCGGAAGCCGCCTGCCTGGGAGGACAACCCGGAGTTCGCGCTCTGCCGAGAGCAAAACTCCAGGCGCACACTCCCCTTTCCCAGTCTGTGCGTTTCCTCTAACACCCCAAGGGGTTCTGATTCACTGGAGAAGCATCGCTTGAACTGAAACTTTGCCCGCGAGTGTTTGATTTTTATGCTTTGATTTTTTTTTTTCCACGCAGCACCAATGCTTTTTCCAAAATCACTGTAAATCTGAGTCATCGCTGACCGCGGGAGACCTTTGGTGGCACCCGTGTGTGGGGCGCGTTCGCAGGGGAGTCCAATGTCTAGGGAGATCCAGCGCGGAAGCTGGGAAAGGTTGCTGCAGGCAGGCGGGGTTACATAATAAAGCCCCGTGTTCCGGGCTGCCGCCTGGCTCCCTTTCCCAACAGCCCATCCCGCGTCTCGCCAGCCTCAGTGAGAACCCTGCCTGCTCTGCGACCCAAATCCCCGAGGGCCGAGGCCCAGCGC
The DNA here is from genome assembly GCF_003265705.2 of Callorhinus ursinus. Taxonomy (NCBI): domain Eukaryota; kingdom Metazoa; phylum Chordata; class Mammalia; order Carnivora; family Otariidae; genus Callorhinus; species Callorhinus ursinus. Next base: position 36,696,146 of record NW_027397072.1, on the reverse strand, counting down.
ATGCCAGGCCGGCCTTGGCCCCAGTTCCAGGCGTCAGAGAAGCTGGTGTCGTGGCAGCTGCGAGCGAGCCACCACCCTTCGCACCACGCCCGCTATAACTTGGCTTCCAGCTTGGGCGGCTGAAAGCGCGCCCCTTCTCGGGGCTCGGGTTGCAGCGGTGCTGGGTAGAAGGCCCAGGCGGCCTGCGCGTTGGTGATTCCTGCGATTGGTGCGTGGAGGGAGGTGTGTGGAATGTTAAAGGCAGAGATCACCTTCAGGGCATCATCCTTCACCGAGTCGCACAAATCCAGCAACTGCAAAACAACACAAAGTGACAGGTCAGATGCTGGCTCACTTACAGCGTGGGGCGTCATTGGCTTTGCGCCAACTCCCAAGCACCCCACAGGTAGCCACTGGGGAAACTAGTTTCCCTTTGGATTTCCTGGGACCCAGGTGGGTGGAGGCCGTTGGTCTTGAATAACCTTCACATACCTTATCATCTTAGAAATGCCTAAACCTGTGACACCTGTCTGGCAGAAGCCCGTTTCTTCCAAACAGGGTTGGGTCCGGCTCCAAATTAGATGGAAATCTCAAGACCGAGGACTGTGAGAATTTATCAACATTCCCCTTACCGGCCCTGCCCTCCCCTCTCCAGTCCCCATCATTTTCCGCCTCTTCACCTCTGGAGTGCCTGGGGTGCCACCCTCTGGCGTGCAGAGGTAACTGAACAGGAAGAGCATCAGACAGGTGAACCAGTGGAGACATGCCCCAGTTCTCCCCAGACTAGCGCCTTCCCACCTCTGGCAGCAGGCCATGGTTCCTGAAATGCACGCACAGTGGGACTGGGGATACTGAGACCAAGCACTGGCATCTCTGTGCACCTTTCACTTACAGGAAATCAACCTGCAGTTAAAGAGAACACCAAGGAACCCGGCAGATACCCTCCTGTGTTTTGATAACCATTGGAGGGCACAGATAAGACATCTCAGCAGAAGGGTGGGGGAGACATAAGCTAGTGATTTTGGAGAAGGTGCGTTGGGTGTATTTGAATTTCATTTTCCGTGGTTTAGATGCCCATGCATTTTTTTTTATTCCCAGAGGAAAAAAAAAAGCTACCAAAAATAATAGATTGTTTTTTCTAAAACTCAACAAGGACAAGACAGAGGGACTGCTTTCCTTTCCCATAACCAGCTGCACACTATTTTTCAAGTTTTCAGCCAGCCATAAATTTCTTTCACTCACTAAATCACAGCCCCCAGGTTTTCATGGTTTATTTTTATGGTCTTAAAAACATCACTTAACAACAGCCCCACCTTTGCTGCCCTCACGGTGGTGGTCATTACTGAGCTACACTAAAGCTGTAAAGAGCACAGTTCCTTTAAATTAGACCAAAATGCCATTTCAGGTATTCAGAGACGATGGGGGGTCCCCAAAACAGGGGCTGGTGTAGGGTAGGGGAAGAGCATGAATTTTAATAGTCTAACAACACATCTTCCTTTAAATGTGCTCTATTACATCAGTAATTTCTAATGAAAACCTTCATTCTTTACACACTGTGGTTAAGCGTCATAAAATCAGTAGTGAAAAGACTTTGATCATATTTGCAAGGTGCACTATGATGAACTTTCACTGACCAAGATTTCAAAGTTTGTAATTAATACTCGACAAATCCCTGACTAATCTGTCAACTCTCAAGGTCTTTAACTACACACTTCAAAACCATGAGATGGTGTACAAGTCCTTAAAGCTTCTACATATTGTCATTTCATTATTCAAGATAACTTTCCCTTTAGGTTTGCATCATGAAACTCAACCAATTTTTGTCATATATTCAACAATGGCGGAGATTCAGTTATTTGAATGAGCGTTATGTGGAAGAGAATGTGGGTTTGGTCTGTCCAAACACAGAACAAGCACCCAGAGATAGAAATTGCAGGAGGCAGAGTTCTGTTCAATATTTTTACAACTTGACAAATAAGCATAAAGTAGATTTTTAAAAAAGGAGCCAATGGCAGAAGAAGAAGAAGAGGATTTCCTTTCTCGTAAGTGTTCAGGGAGTGACCCTTTCCCATGACACTCTAAAGAGGAATGCTGCATGGAAGGGGAAAGCCACGCGTTGACTGCGAAGATTTGTAATCTTAAAATTCTGACGCTGTCTCAAATACTCTGTGCTTACTCCATTTGTGACAGGCTGCAGCAGGCCGATTAGTGTCCAGGTCCAAGGATCATGCATCACTCCTTATATGTAACAAGTTTGACTCTGATTCCAGGTGTTCTCTCACCTCTGCCTGTGAGGATGATCATTATTATTACTGTCTTTCACTTACAAAGTGCAGTACATACTGGATTCCTATCCTATGGTACAGATTGTGCTGGGCATGGGAGATTTAGTGATGTACACTGTGGACATAGGCCTCCTGTATCAAGGAGATGATGTTAAGAATTTTAAAGACTTTACAAACAGGATCCTCTTAATACCAAATAAACTTAGGTAGCTATCATAGAATTTATTATCATGTATACAGTAATTTTTCTTTTTTAACCAGGGAGCCCCATAGGATGAAGCAAAGCACAGGCAGACCTCAGAGAGATTGCAGGTTCAGTTCCAGACCATGACTATGAAGCAAATATTGCAATAAAATGAGTCAAAGGAACTTTTTGGTTTCCCAATGCATCCAAAAATTATGTTTACACTACAGTGTAGTCTGTTGAGTGTGTGTTGGCATTATGTCTCAAAAGCAATGTACATACATTAATTAAAAAATAGTTTGTTGATAAAAAATGTTAACCATCATCTGAGCTTTCAGCTAGTCATACTCACTGATCACAGATCACCATAACAAATATAATAATGAAAAAGTTTGAGATATTACGAGAATTACCAAAATGTGACACAAAGTGAGAAAATGCTGTTGGAAAAATGGCATCGATAGATTTGCTTAACACTGGGTTGTCACAAACCTTCAATTTGTAAAAAATGCATTATCTAGGAAGCACAATAAAACAACGTATGGCTGTACTATTAAATTTTAGTTTTATTACCAAACATATACCCACATAATATTAGCACAAAAACGGTGCATATTGTAGCCTCCCCCTCGCCCCCCACCCCCGCCCCATTTTGCCAGTATGTGACCCAACTGTGCTGGACAAAGCATCCCAAGCCCACCCATCCCATAACAAAGAAAACTCATCAGCTTTGGAGGATACACCAATGAATAGGTGCCCTTTAAAAATAAAAGAGCATGAACAAAGTTACACATTCTTACAGAAAAATTTTATTATAGAAAAATTTTAAAGGACAGACGCAAAGCATTGGCAGTATTGCTCTAAAAATAATAAGGACATAAGATCCACTAGAACTATCCAGGGAGTGGGATTTGAGAATGTCTACTTGGAAGAAAGTGGACGCACTCAACACTCAAGGGACAGTGGGTGGACAGGTTAGTATGTGGATTTTCCGGGGTAAATTTATAACATCAATTTGGCTTCCCCGCCCCCACCTAGTTACAGCAGGTTCTCTCTCTCTTTTTTTCCCTCTTTATCATCCCAGCATTATCCTTATTTCAGTGGGGAGACTAGGATGGTCTAGAATGGGCATTATCTAAGCTTTACAGCCTTCTAAACAAAACCTGCTTTTCCTTGTGTTGGTGTTAAGTATTCAATAGATGCCACAGGTGTGAGGTGTCCAGTGAACTTGCAGCCACACCCCAGTATTCCTAAGACCCTGTGCAGAAGGTTTTCCTGACTCTTCCCATGTTCCCCACCTCTGTTCCCAGCACCAGGGGACCTCCTGCTGTTCTCTGGGTCAAATCCCTTACCCCAACTTGACATGTCTCTCAATTAGCCCCTTTCTTGCTTGGGCATTGCGATGAGTCTTTTTCTCCATCCCTTGAATCTGGGCTGCCTTGTGACTTGTCTTGACCAATACAATGTGGAGAAGGTGACACTGTGTAAATTCCAGAGCTTAGGTCTCAAGAAGCCTTGCCATGCCGGTTCTTGCTTCCTGGAACCTTGGGACCACTTGCTGTGTGGGTCTGGCCTGCTGGAGGATGCCCAAGGCCACGTAGAGAAGGACCACATGGTCAGCAGCCAGGCTCACTCTCAGATATGTGAGTAAGGCCATGTAGGACCCCCGAGTCCTTTTGAATTCGAATGGCTGCAACCACAGGAGTGATCCTACCAAGGACTAGCCAGCGAATGGCCCAGATTGTCTACCCACAGAATTGCAAGATACACACTATTGCTTTTTTATGCCACTAAGATTTAGGGTGATATGTTACATGGCAATAGGTAACTAAAACAGTTTAATTTAAAATTGAATTTAAAATTCAAATTGCCATTCACAAGGTCATCTTCAGCTATACTTCTACCCTCTTAATTATCTGAGGACAATTCTACAATTACACAATTAAAGCGGTTAACAGGTGTGGCTCACTGATAGGCTTTACTGAAAGAATTTCAGTTGTAGAAGAGTAGTTTATTATAAAGCCAATGACTGTCCAGTTGGTGGGGTATCTGGGAGAGAATTTGAATGGCAGGCTGGAAGTCTCACTGCAATCCACCACCCACCGCACTTTCCTAATCTGGTTTAGAAGGCAAATCACCAGGACTTGCCTTATAACTACCTGCCCTGCCTTCATCATCTCTACAGGGGGCTTTAGCTTCCAATAAAAATACTCAGTAACATCAAAGTGTCAAGGATGGGGGGGAAAGGCAGAAAATATTTGCAACTGGGGATTCCAAGTCTTGTAAATGTTTAGGTTCTCCTGCACCATCAGAAGAGAGAAACAGGGGCGCCTGGGTGGCTCAGATGGTTACATGCCTGCCTTCGGCTCAGGTCATGATCCCAGGGTCCTGGGATCAAGTCCCGCATCGGGCTCCTTGCTCAGCAGGGAGTCTGCTTCTCCCTCTCCCTCTGCCTCTCCCCCTGCTTGTGCTCTCTCTGTCTCTCTCGCAAATGAATAAATAAAATCTTTAAAAAAAAAAAAAGAGAGAGAAACAGATGGGTCCTGGTCAGACCTAACCAGAGTCAGCTGGTGTGATGGAATGGACTGGCACATATCTATCACTTTACTTCGTGGGACTGTAGTGTTTCCCTGCTCCCAGAGATTTCTCAAATAAGGAAGTCCGACAGGGGTTCATCTCCAAGGCATGGAGTCTGTCTACTATAAAGTGTGGGTTAGAGGTCTGACCTCAAAATAGTTGGGAGGATGCAGTGAGGTAATTATGTGAAGGCCACACCGTAAACTGCAAAAGGCAGCAAAATAGAGTTGTTGGCTCTTGATCCCCCAAATACCATCATTAGGGCCTTTAAAGGCTTCCAAGAAATTCATATCCAGTAAGTTTCAACGTAAATCTGTCCCTTTACACAGAAACTTGGAGACTGAGTGTAATGGTATATGGAATCCAGCCATGTACACAGACACATGACTTACCACATCTATCCAAATGGATTTCTCTCTCTCTCTTTTTTAAAAGATTTTATTTATTTATTTGACAGAGAGAGACACAGTGAGAGAAGGAACACAAGCAGGGAGAGTGGGAGAGGGAGAAGCAGGCTTCCCGCTGAGCAGGGAGCCCAATGCTGTGGGGCTTGATCCCAGGACCCAGGGACCATGACCTGAGCCTAAGGCAGACGCCCAATGACTGAGCCACCCAGGCGCCCCATGGATTTCTCTTTTTATTCTAGGATGCCTACAGTGTTTCTTCTTTAAAACATATGTAAAGAGTTTCCTTCTTAAGGAAGGTATACATCAACACATATGCCTTTCCTCAGTTAGTGGGTGGGCTCCACTTGTGATGGCAGCCTAGAAATGACAAGCTAGGGAATAGGTACAAAGATGTTTCTTATTGTATGATTTGGCCCCTTTTATAGATCTGAAACCTTTTATAATGATTGTATATGTGTGTGCGCATGTGCATGTGAATGAAATCATATCACAACATGTTGCTGCATTTCAGCTGAATACCACCTTCTCTAGAAGGTTATTGAAAGTGTGAAATAAAATAAGTATCGGCGTCCATCCCTCAGGCATATGCTATCATTTCTCATCAAGGGGAAGGCTGATTTATCTTTGTTGTCTGTCTTTATCCTCCATGGAAAACTCATGCACAATTCTCTACTCTGTTTTTATACTAAAAATCTGGTGTGAGAACCCTTTTCAGTCTTGTTCTGTAGCCCCCAGATTCAGACCCTCACCAGGTTCTTTAGATTTTTGCCTCACATGATTACCTTCCTCGAGTATTGTTTTGATCTGATTATTTTTCTTCTGAAAGGCCCAGAATCACTTCCACTTGCTTCTCAGGTTAAAGTAAAATTATTGATTATGAACTTGAGTCTTTTAACAGTTTTTGATTTACTGTGTTCCCCCAACTAGTTTCATCACCTACAACCCAAGCAATCTGCCCCTTCTACTTGGGCCAACCAAATTTATCTTGCTTTCCACTTGACACTCTTCATGACCTTTAACTGAATCACCACATTTGCCATTCTCCGTTACTTGACACACGATAACTTAATTAGGCCTCTTTCAAGCTTTCTGTTCTTGGATACAGATTGACTGCCTGAGTACAGCCATCATGAAATAGTTGCTGTGTTAGCTGAAGGAACATGAACATGCCATTTAACTTTGCCCCAAGTCACATATCTCATAACTGATACAACCAGGGTTTTAATCCAGAGCTTTCTGCTTCCACAGCCCCATCTACCCATTTTGCCTCCATCTCCTCCCCTCCCCCCGCCACATTTCCCCACAGTTTCCATCCCTGGAGGGTACAGGGTGTTGCAATGAGGAAATGCCTCTGCTCCGGTCCAAACGTGTGACCCCTGATGTTCTTCCTAAGTCAGAATTGATATTCCATATGTGCCGAGTGTGGGGAACATGGGTCTGGCCAGCCACACTAGCTCACATTCCCCAAGAGGACTAGGGCTGCCATGGGCAGCCCAGGGGGCCTCTAAGATCTTGCCACTAGAGGGAGTTCCTGAGGACGTTGGCTTTGGAGCCAGCTGCCATCATGCAAAAGGGCCAGTCTGATGATCTGGATGCTCTTCCTGACAAGGATAAGCCTCCAAGTCTCCAGAAACTATGCCTGGGCCAGTGAGGCTCAGATATAGGGGTATTCGAGAAACAACAGATTCTCTTCCTGTGGAGGGAGGGTCACTTGCTCTACAGATTCTTCTTCAGGAAGTTGGATGAACTCTGCTGAGCTAGGTCTTCAGGCCCTCCCTGCTCCCCTGGTCCATACCTCAAGTCACCAAACACAATTCAAATCCCTTCAGAAGAGCAACATGTTGACTGTCAAATAATGGTCAATGAAAACCACCACAATCAAGAAATTTAATCTTCAGCTACTACAGACTTCCAACCTCACCAGATTCACAGAGGCCATAGTTTTACTTCTCTCCTATCCATTCACCTTTCCTAAAGAATCGCCAACCTCTGTAGACAAAGGGTCAGAGTGGTAGGTCTGTATCAGCTAATCTGCCACCTTAGCCCCAAATGCCTGGCTCGGGGTAAATGTAAAGAAAAACATACCTGAAACACTCACATGGGGGCATAATTGTACACTATGTGCTATGATTCGAGCTGTCTCGATTTACACAACTACCACTGGAAAGGGAAGCTCTGCCCTTGTACTGACCACTCACATCTCAAGGCAGTCAGACCTTAGTTTATTGGGCCTCCTGGTTTAAAATGGTTTTCTCATGGTTTTCTCCACAGCCAAGTTCCATTAGCAAGAAATGAAATTCTGTGGGTCTATTAAATAATCAGGACTCCAGCTTCCTCTTTTCTCTGAATAAATATAAATCATATTTTATTTGATTAGTTCTTCATTTTATGCTAAAATATTTAGCATAATCTGAAATGTTAGAATAGAGAAATTGCCATCCTTACCAAACAAAAACAAAACACTTCATTTTGCCTAACCAAAGAGTTCATTTTGAGGAGAGACAAATTAACCTCCAAAATGTTCTTCCTATTGCAATGTTTTTCAACCAAAGAGTGCACAATCCTGTTATTTCCTAAATATTACTGACAATGCCCATTTCGGTAAAGGAGTAGGACTTTGAACCCTGATGTCATGACTTCCAAACCATGATACCTTTCTTATTTTTAAAATGTAAGGGTTAAGTGAGTTTGGCACAAAGCGAGTATTTACAAATATTATTATCATTAACAAAGAAATCTGTTCTTTAGTTAGTAAGAAAAACAATTTCTTTACAACTCTGGCCTTTTCCATTATGAAGTCTGCTTAATCATCATTACCTAAGAGAAGAATGCTGAGACAGAGACATCAACTTTAACCACTTAATAAGAACTTCTGACATTTATTCATAGTGGTACTGATTCATAAGAGGAAAAGTTTTAAAAGAAGAAAAGTGCATATAGCTTTCCCTTTAGAATACAGGAAACCATATAAAAGTATTGGCAATGGAATTAAAGTAACCACAGTGCCGCTCTTGGTAGCATTTTCTACAAAGACATTTACATGAAACTAGAAAGAATATTAAATTAGGTGGTTATAATAAACCTTCACTATTAGCTTCACACCTTTTCATACAAAAGAATACAGTATTTTAATCAACTGATAGTTCAACCTTGTAAATACAGATCGAAAGAAATGTGAGCATACCCAAGAAGGAATCATTTTCAGTCCAAAATTTTTTTCAAGAAGCAGAAGCCCGACAAACTGCCACAACTAAATGTACAGTAAGAATCTAAGTTATTATGGAGAAATTCTGTGGCAGTCAGTTCTGGAATAATTTTGAATTTGATGGACCCAAACAATTTCAAAATACTTTGGAAGGACTTCTAGTTAGGATGGAGAAAGATTTAAGAGAACTTTGCTCCCACAGTAACAATCAGAAGTTGAACCCAATGGAGAATCAAAGACATCTGTAGTCTAACATCCTCCCAGCTCAACTGCTGACAGGACAAAGAAGGCACTATGGGGGTGGGGGGTTGGGCTAGGCACAATGACCTTGGTCTAATTAAAGCAGCCCCTGTTCAACTTGACTCTTTGTGGAATCTTAATAAAAGATATAGGTTGAAAAGAAAGAAGTAAAGCTTTTTATTCTTAGATGTCATGATTGACTACTTAGAAAATCTCAGGGAAACTACAAATAAAATACTTGAACTATTAGGTGAGTTAGTGAGCTTACATACACAAGACAGTGTACAAAAATTGTGTCTGTACTAAACATGGAACATACATATAGAAATTAAATTTAAAATGTTTCCTTTGCAATAGCTTTAAAAAATTAAAAAACACTTTGTGATAAATTTAATGAAATCTGTTCAAGAACTCTATTACTGAAAATTACAAAACACTGCTGGAAGGAATTAAATAAATGAAGAGATATACCATGTTCATGGATTATTAAAATGTCAATTCTCCCCAAACTGATATATAGATTTAATGCAATAACAATTAAAATCCTAGCTGCCCCTTTTTTAATCCCATGAAATTCACAAGCAAATTCTAAAATATGTATGGAAATACACAGCTTTCAGAATAATAAAAACAGTTTCGCAAAGGGATAAAAAATCTGGAGGCCTTACATTTTCTGGTATAAAATTTACTATAATAATCATGACAGAATTAGCAAAATAGGAGACAGGTACATTAGTGTAATAGAACAGAGAGTCCAGAAACAGACCCACACTTATATGGTCAATTTTTTCTTAATAAAGAAGCCAAAATATTTCCATGGATAAAGGATGATCTTTTTAACAAATGTTGCTTGAACACCTGGATAACTATATAAAAAGAAATGAACCTCAACCCCTACCTCTTACTATACTCAGAAATTTATTTGAGATAGGACAGACTGAAATGTAAAGGTAAAAATCATATATCTTCTAGAAGAAAGCATGAGAGAATATCTTTGCAACCTTGGGTTAGGCAAAGTTTCTTAGACAAGGCCCAAGGACACTAACAAAAAATTTTAAGTTGATAATTTTTTTTCATCAAACTTAAAACCTTCAGCTTCTTAAAAGATACTATTAAGAAAATGAAGGGGCGGCTGGGTGGCTCGGTTGATTAAGCATCTGCCTTTGGCTCAGGTCATGATCCTGGGGTCCTGGGATTGCCTGCATCAGTCTCCCTGCTCAGTGGGGAGTCTGCTACTCCCTCCCCCTCTGCCCCCCAACTCATGCTCTCTCGCTCTCTTTCAAATAAATAAAATCTTTTTTAAAAAAGAAAATGAATAGGCACAGACTGGGGAAAATCCAAGCACCTATATGCAGAATGTGCAAGTCTTATAACTCAATATTTAAAGCAACAATAATAGCACACAGTTGAAAAGTGGGCAAAAGACTAAGACATAGGAATAACCAATAAGCAACTTAAAAGGGTGCCCAACACCATTAAGTACCAGGGAAATGAAAATTAATACACAATGAGATACTACTATGCATCCACTAGAATAGATAAAATTTAAAAGGCCGACAACACCAAATGTTGGTGAGGATATGGAACAATGCGATCCTTTTATGTTGCTGGCAGGGATATAAAATGCTACAACTGGGGCACCTGGGTGGCTCAGTCAGTTAAACCTCTGACTCTTGATTTCAGCTCAGGTCTTGATCTCAGGGTTGTGAGATGAGCCCCACATCGGGGGCTCCATGCTCAGCAGGGAGTCTGCTTGAGATTTTCTCTCTCTCTCCCTCACCCCTCACCCCGACATGCATGCACTCTCTCTGAAATGAATAAATAAATCTTTACAAAAATGATATGACCACTTTTAGGGGCGCCTGAGTGGCTCGGTCGTTAAGCATTTGCCCTTGGCTCAGGTCATGATCTCAGGGTCTTGGGATTAAGCCCCACATCGGGCTCCCTGCTCCGTGGGAAGCCTGCTTCTCCCTCTCCCATTACCCCCCTGCTTGTGTTCCTTCTCTCGCTGTGTCTCTCTCTGTCAAATAAATAAATGAAATCTGAAAAAAGAAAAGTTTAAAAAAATGATATGACCACTTATAGAGAAGTTTATGGTAGTTTCTTAGTTAAATAAATGTCTTCCATACCACTCATTAATTGTACTTCTAAGTATTTACCAAAAGAAATGAAAAATATGTCAAAAAAAACTTGTACAAAAATGATCCTGACAGTTTTATTTATAATAACACTGATCCATGATATTATAAATGTCTATAAACAGGAGAATAAACAATTTTTTAGCACAAGTTTTTCTAATGAAAGAAAAAAAACTAAAAGTAAGTCTTAAAGTCTTCAGTTATTTTTTTCTTCCCACAGTACATATAAATAAGACATCACACCTTAATACCCATGGAATGATGCAGCTGAGGTCAACTGGAAGTAACAAGGTCAATTCCTTGAGACTGACATAGCAGAGGCCTAGAGAGATCAATATTTGGGAAGGAGAAGGGGTTGGGAGAGTTGTCTACAGTGAAATACCACTCAGAAAAAAAAAAGGAAAGAATGAACTACTGAACATCTCACAAACATCATACTGAGCAAAAGGAGAGTCTATCTGTTTCCATTCCTATGAAGCTCTAAAGCAGGCAAACTGAGCTGTAGTGACAAAGTCAGAACCCTGGGGGGCAAAGGAGAGAGATCGATGGAAACAGGGCTGAGGGAAGTTTCTTGGGTGATGGGGTATACATTGTGCGATCTACCATTTGATTTGTCAAAACTCACTGAACTAAGTGAACTAAGTACCACTAAGATTTGTGTACTTCAGTATATGTAAAGTAGACCTCAATTTTTTTAAATTAAGAGAAAAGGAAAGGGAAAAAAGCAATATGGGGAGAACCAACATATAATTGCTCACATTTTTGTGTGTGTGTCAAGTAAGTAGTAGTGTGTATCACACTATTTTATTTAAATGGTAATATTCAGCACCTAAAGAGTAGGATGAAGATAACATTTTTAATGAAAAATTATTTTTCATTAGAAAAACTCAATATATTTTATTTTCCTCATTTTGCCATAAATAGGTTAACTCTTTTCCTGGGAAAATTCCTTGCTTGGGCTTATAGGAATCAGGATTGTATTGTTCTTATAGGAATCAGGATTGTATTGTTCTCAGTCCAGCAAAGACTGGAAAGGATCCTTCAGATAAGTCAAGTATTGTCACTGGATGAAACAGTTGCGGGCAGACTCTTCAGCATGAGAACAGAGGGACTGGGGATGGTTCAAGTGAAAAAAGACTCAACAAATTGAAGATCCAGGGAGGCCACCAATCTGAGTTCAAATGAACTTGGGAAGCTCTCCAGAAAGCATTCTATCAGATACCATTTTTTCCTTCTCAAAAATCAGTCAAAGCTCACTTCCAGGAGGATGGATACACCTTTCCCTATTCTCTCACTAAACACAACTGAAAACCCTGGACATTATATATATAACAAGCCTAAGAAGACTGTGAAAGGTGAGGAGAAGACAGACTGTTTAGGGACACTGGGAGTTGAGGAATGACAGTGGTGAATTCTCTGTGTTTCCTTTTTACCTCATGTATCCCACACTCAGAGCTAAAGAAGCTAGCAACCCAAGAACATCAACAGATGCAGACAAGAATCCCAACAAAAGCATGCTCTCTCCAGGCAAAAAAGGGGCAGCCAAGCAAGACAGAAAATTTTGAGACAATGACCACCCTTCTCTAGCCAAACACCACAGAAAACCTGTAGCTCCATCACCCATGTCTCTCAAGGCTGACTGTCTGAGTTTAGTCCTCCAGTCTTCTTGCCAGGCTAATGAGGTGTCTGCCATCATGTCAGTGGACACCACATGGGGAACCTGGACCTGGCAGTAGAGATGCACTCCTTCCTCTTCCAGATGGAGCACTGTAGAGGAGGTCTAGTGAGAGGAAGGACTTAACCACCACATGGTGATAGCAAAGACACTACCAGTGTTAATGGAGGCCATGTGGGGAGCAGCAATGAGGCTCTCCCACTCCTCACCACCAGCAAGGAGTCAGTGGAGGCCTAGTTGGCAACTGAAACTTCTGTCCTCACCCAGCAGGAACAAGGAGCTCCCCTTGGATCAGCAGAGGTTGAATGGAGAATTGACTTCTGACCCTGCAGAGCAGTATTGAGGTGGTGTACTCCTTTTCTCCCACTGGGGCACTGGATTGAAAACAGAAGGCTTAAATAAAATCCAAAGTTTCATAATTTAATACCTCAAATATTTAGGTTTTAATAAGAAATCAACTGAAGAAAAAGACCATCAATAGCTGCCAGCACTGAGATAAGAGAAATGCCAGAATTATCCAACAAAGATTTTAAAGCAAACATCATAAAAATGCTTCAACAAGCAGTTATGACCATACTTGAAACAAATGAAAAAAAAATAGAAAATGTCAGCAAAGAAATAGGAAATATAAAAAACCAAATAGAAATGTGAGGACTGAAAAATACAATGACCAACATAAAAACTCAGTGGATAGTCTCAACAACAGAACGTAAGAAACAGAGGAAAGAATTGGTAAGTTGGAAAACAGAACAATAGAAATTACTGACTCTGAACAATGGAGAGAAAATAGACTGAAGGGAAAAAAACAACAAAAAACAGAGGCTCAGGGACCTGTGTATTTAGAACAAAAGATCGAACTTAAGTGTCATTAGAGTTCTAGAAGGAGAAGAGAAAGAGGGCAGAACTAAAAAGCACTTGATGAAATGACCAAAAAACCCTATTTTGGCCAAAGGACACAAACCAACCAATTCAAAAAGCTGAGCAAACCTCACCCAGGATAAACTCAAAGGAATCCACACATGGCACATCATAGATGAACTTTTGAAAACTAAAGACGCACCCCTCCAAAAAATCTTGAAAGCAGAGAGAAATAACGCACTTTACTTATAAGGGAAAAAAACAACTTGAATAACAATGGATTTTCATTATAAACCATGGAAGCCAAAAATGCTTTTGGGTGCTGAAAGAAAATAACCCTCGGGGTGCCTGGGTGGCTCAGTTGGTTAAGCGACTGCCTTCGGCTCAGGTCATGATCCAGGAGTCCCTGGATCGAGTCCCGCATCGGGCTCCCTGCTCAGCGGAGAGTCTGCTTCTCCCTCTGACCCTCCCCCCTCTCATGTGCTCTCTCTCTCTCTCTCATTCTCTGTCTCAAATAAATAAATAAATAAAATCTTTAAAAAAAAAAAAAAAGAAAATAACCCTCATCCCAGAATCCTATATCCAGTGAAATACTGTCCCTATTTTCGGATAACATGTTTGTCTATGTAGAAAATTCCAAGGGGGAGCACCTTTCGGTTAAGTGTCCAACGACTCTTTGTTTCAGCTCAGGTCATGAGATCGAACCCCATGTCAGGCTCTGTGCTCTGCACAGAGTCTGCTTGAGATTCTCTCTCCCTCTCCTGTCCCTCCCATTCGCGCGCTCTCTCTCTAAAATAAATAAATAAATCTTTTAAAAAAAGAGAAATTTCCAGGGAATTTGCAAGAACTCCTAGAATTAATAAGTAAGTTCAGCAGGATTGTAGGATATAAGATCAATGGATAAAAATCAATCATTTTTCCACATACTAGTGATGGACATGTAGATACTTAAAATCAAATATGCAGTACCATTTACAAATATGCCCAACTGATTCTAGTTAAAGGTTTTAAAGCAAGTCAGTGGAGGAAATATAACCTTTCAACAAACTGTTCCTGGAGCAATTGGACATTTTGGCCAAAAAAGTGAATCTCAACCTAAAAGTCTTCTACCTTATACATAAATTAACTCAAAATGGATCATGGACTGATATGCAAAATTTAGAAGTAAAAAACATTTAGAAAAAACCTATAGTATAAGGTCTTCAGGACCTAGGGATAGGTGAAAAGTTCTGAGACGTGGCATCAAAAGTACAAAAGGAAAACTGATAAACTGGATTTCATCAAAATTAAGAACTTTTACTCTGGAAAAAGGCCATGTTAAGAAGATGGAAGGACAAGCCAGGCGGAAATATTTACAAGCTATGTATCTGACAAAGGACTAGTATCTAGAATATATAAAGAACTTTAAAAACTCAACAGTTAAAAAAAACCCAAACAATCCAATTAGAACATGGGCAAAAGATGCCACAGCAGACATTTCAACAAGGAGGATATACAAATGGCACATATGTACATGAAACAGTGTTCAACATCATTATCCATTAGGGAAATGTAATTTAAAACCACAGTTAAATGTTACTGCATACCTATCAGAGCAGCTAAAATAGAAAATAGTGACACCACCAAATGCCGGTGAGGACATGAAGAAACTCCTACATTGCTGGTGGGAATGTTAAATGTTACAGCCTCTTTGAAAAAAACAGTTTTGGCAATTTCTTTAAAAAAAAAAATCAAGATGTACCCACCATTTGACCCAGCAAACGCATTCTTGGGTATTTACTCTAGAGAAATTAAAATCTATATTCATACCAAAACCTATACACGAATGTTTATAACAGCTTTATTCCTAATAGTCAAAACTGGAAGAAGACCAGATATCTTTCAATGAGTGAATGCTTTAACAACCTGTGCTACATTCACTCCATGGAGTACTACTTTGCAATAAAAAGAAACAGACCACTGACACATGCAACAACTTGGACGGATTTCTAGGAAATGATGCTGGGTGGAAAAAGCCAGTCCCGAAACGTTGCGTATTATGTGATCCCACTTACACAACATCTTGGATGACAAAATTATAGAAATGGAGAACAGATTCATGTTTGCTAAGGATTATAAGGGAGGCAAGGGAAGGAAGAGGGCGTGGCTATAAAATAGCCACCGGAGGAACTTCTGTGGTGATGAAAAAGCTTGGTATATTTACTTTATCTATGTCAAAATCCTGGTGTGATATTGTAATATGGTTCTGCGGCTGATACCATTGGAGGAAACTAGGTAAAAGGATAGGAAATCTCTCTGTATTATTTCCTACAAGTGCATGTGGATCTATGCTTCTCTCAAAATAAAAAGCTTAGTTACCCTCCCCGACCATAGCATAAATTTCAGATTAAGTTTTTTTTTTTTTAGATTTTATTTTTTTATTTGACAGAGAGAGACAAAGGAACACAAGCAGGGGGAGTGGGAGACGGAGAAGCAGGCTTCCCGCGGAGCAGGGACCCTGATGGGGGCTGGATCCCAGGACCCTGGGATCACGACCTGAGCAGAAGGCAGACGCTTTAACAACTGAGCCACCCAGGTGCCCTCAGATTAGGTTTTAACAAAAGGTTTTATATAAGCACAACAGAAGATTCTTTTTATTCTTTTTGGTTGGAGCATAATGTACACACTGAGATACAAATAATAAGTGTGTTCTAGCTTGCTAAATTATCACAAAATGAACATACTCATGTAACCATCATCCAGATCAAGAAATAGATCACCTGTATCCCAAAAGACCCTGCAAAAAGTCACACACTTGAGCTGGATATTTTTCTTACATTGTCTCAGCAATAGCCAATTTGGTTATAGAATTAATGCCTGGTAGTTCTGTGATGTAAATGCCCAGCTATCCAGGGAAGGAGCGTACAGAAGAATATTGGTTTTTATAGACCCACAGGTTCTCACAAGTGAGTCCTATCCATTGTCTGTGCTTTAAAATGGGGGCCACCCCATTACTGTCTTTGTATAGTTACTAAGTACCAAGTGCTCTGAGTCCCCCAGAAGACAGAATAAGTAGAGAAGGCCACAGGAGTATCTAGCCTCTAAAATCAAAGGAAAAAGTAACTTAGCATCAGAAAAAAGAAAAGCAACTAAAAACACATTTTATTTTGTAAAAAATATTCATTTATAGCTGGAATATTAATTTCTACCAAAATGGATATAGTAGGGATCATTCCTGTTTTAAGTTCAGTAATTCATTTAAATTTTATTATTATGGAATCATAATAAAACCCACCTTGTGCTTAGCTGCGACGGGGTCTACTCGAATCTGTTTAGACACAGCTGAATTCCATCTCCTGAAAGGTCTTTTTGGTGTAACACAGGTACTCTTAGGAACAAATTTCACCAGCGGGAAATTCTTGCTGTGCATCCTGGGGTTAGGGGATGAACCCAGAGACTTTCATGGAGGATGCCCCAGTTACCCAGCATTTCAAGAATCACCCCAAGGAGCCCAGGATAATGCAGCTGCCAGAAGAACTCAGAGGCTGGAGCTCAGGAAAACAAGTTGCTCTCTCCTGTGGTTCTAACAAGTTATCCTTGAATGAAGGAAATGGAATTATCCCGGTGCATTCTCCAGGTACACAAAGCTGTACTGGGGCAAAGCATGGGGGTTGACCAGGTGGTTGCCATGCGGAAACCAGGATGGCAGGAGTGGTGACCTCAGGGTCCCTGGCCAAACAGAAGAAATCAAATCCCTCTTATATTTTCTTAATCTCAGTTGAGTGGCCTACATTTATAGGTTCAACAACATATTTTATGCTGCTGAAGAACAGGTTTGGCCGGGGTTAAAGGGGAGGGGGAAGGGAAAAGAGGTTTCCCACTTTCTTAGTGGCACTCTGTTGGTATTGCTATTTTTCTTCTCTCTCTCTCTGAGTCTCTCCTTCTTGGGTTTGGAAAGAGAAGGTGGACCAGGATGCATTCATATTCTAGTTGGTCCCTGCTGTCTTCTGGAGGTGAACCAGGGGGTCCTACAGAAGTGAAAGGAAGTTAAAAACAGTTCTGGGGATACTTTCAAATCTACGAAGACTTTAAAATTGGACTCAGTTGCATTCCTTGAATGACAACTCCATTGTGCTATCATTTCATAATACCCCAGCTTCTTGACCGAAGCCACCAAACAGAAGATGTCTCTCCCCACCCTGATGGAATGGGCGCTTAGGGTTACACTCCACACTAGCTTCTCCACTCAGCCTAAAGGACACAACCAAGTGTCATAACTTCGTCATTTGCTTGTAGCCAAGTCAGATGGGCCTTGCTGGGTGGGTGGGATAGGGATGAGGGAAACAGATTCCTTCTCAAATTCCTTAAAAAGAAAAGCAAGAGTCTGTGGGTAGTAAATGAGGCCAAGGAACTGAGAAACCCAACCTCTCTTTCCTGGTCCAAGTGTGTTTTTAACATCCTGGGCCTAAAACCCCAGTTCACATGGCATTTGACTCTGGTATCCGAGCATCTCTCTTTTTTTTTTTTTTTAAGATTTTATTTATTTATTAGAGAGAGAGAATGATAGATAGAGAGCACAAGAGGGAAGAGGGTCAGAGGGAGAAGCAGACTCCCTGCCGAGCAGGGAGCCCGATGTGGGACTCGATCCCGGGACTCCAGGATCATGACCTGAGCCGAAGGCAGTCGCTCAACCAACTGAGCCACCCAGGCGCCCCCGAGCATCTCTTAAGTTGCCTTGATGCAGGTGGTTTGGCAAAAGGGAAACAGAAGAATGGGGTATCTGAGTGTCCGTTAAAAAGAAACCTTTACCAGAAGCAGCATGGAAAGCAGCCCTGCTGCATCTGTAGGAGGTGAAGGGCAAGGGGACTCTTTCTAAGCCTCACAGGTACAGGTATGATGTACGTGTCCTTGAAGTTGAGATCTGAGGAGGAAGGCTAACATCCCAACACCAACTTTCCATCTTGGAACTCCTCCCTAAATTTTCTTCCTGTTTTGTTTCTTCTACCCCAAGCCTTTTGGCCATAAGGCAATGACTGAATTTATATTCTACAGTTAGTTCAAAATGGCAAATAAGCATGATCCATCTTCTAAATTCAAAGGAGCCAAGTAGTGTCTTGGCTTTTGGGGTCCGGTGTCTGCCACACTTCTGCACAATCTTACTCCAAGCCACATTTCCTAAGAATAAGTTAATGTGTATGTGTATGTGGTACATCTGCAGTACTTGAATGACCCATCGATCCATGGACTTGAACGTTCTTCCCCCTTGATGATTCAACCACTTGATTGGCTAAACTGAAACTAAAACCCAAACCCTAGTGGTCGTTATAGACTTGAGCAGATACAGCCTAAGAGGTCACTTGCCATCAACAGTCTCTCCATGGCTTCCTTGCTGCCACTGGGTCCCTGAGCAGCTCTCCCTCAGGGAGAGAAAGGAGAGTTCCTTTCAGTGGAGCACACAAAGGCTCCTAGGGGCTGGGATCTTAGTCCTTCCCCTCTGTTCCTGTGTCCGCTTGCTGGCAAGGCTACAGGAGAGGACTGAGACTTGTCCTGGTGAGCCTGGCCTTCACCCTAGCACATCAGTGGGCACATCGCAATGAAAACAGTCTGAAAGGCATGGGGCAATTACTCAGAGGGAACAAGGTGCCAGGCATCTGTTGCTCCAGCAGAAACTGTGCACTTAGGAAGAAACTGACAGCTCATGACTCAAATAGGACATTAAGGCAACGTTTGGGTGTAATATGATCAAATCCTGGCGGGGGGGGGGGTGTCAAGATTGCTTTGACATGGTCATGATTAGTATTTATTTTCTCTCTTCCCGGAATGAATTTTTGGTTTTTAACACTGTTACTCTTATAGGCAACCTCCCACAGCCTCTGGAAGGTGCAAAGTGTGGCCCTCCTTACCTCTTGAGTTGGGTTATGCAGTCCTCCCTGACCTCCCTGCAGATCCTTTATAATATGCTTTCTCACGTGGTTCCATTATTTGGGTTTGGGGCAGGAAATAGAACCTGATTCAACATTTTGCTAAGTATTATTTTCACCACACTGAATAGGGTCTTTTTTGATCTGCAACCCACAGCTGGGCTGTGGTTCTCTCAACACACATAAAGTTCAAAGCTTCCCCCATGTTCATTTCTTGGCATGAGCTGACCACGTCTACATGTAGTTGCTTCTCCTTTGTATGTTGCCGAGAGTCACTGTTCCAGTGCTGGTGGGCACTAACAGAGCAGTTCAGCTGTGCCCAGGAGTTCAGGGAGCAAACACTTCAATGAAAAAAATGAGGCTACTCTATCTAAAACTGAAATTTACTTTAAGGGCTGACATAAGAAGTAGAAGACTCAAAGCCATTTGCAAAAGAATGTATTATTTTAAGAAGTTGAAATTTTTGTTTTGTCTTGTCTTCTTTTTTAAGCAAAATATGGTTGGTTTTAAGGAAGATATACAATTATTGACTTAGATTATTTTGAAAGGCTTGCCTTCTTAAAATGAGCCTTGGCTGATTGTTACTCCTTAATGCTGATAATTATTTGAAGCAAAATAAACACAAACATCTAGGTTAATGAAGAATGAAACAAGATAATGCCTGGACACTAAATTTTCCAAGAACAAAGCACACAATTATGCAATTGTTCTATACATACCCCCGGCAAAAGTACCTAATGAAAAGGGAACAGAAATCTTTTACTCAGGGGCCTTGTTACAATGGAGCCCTGGGGGCACTGCCATGGGACTGCCTTTGAGCCAAGGCCCTACCTACTTTGAGGGCCTAAA
Source organism: Callorhinus ursinus (assembly GCF_003265705.2). Taxonomy (NCBI): domain Eukaryota; kingdom Metazoa; phylum Chordata; class Mammalia; order Carnivora; family Otariidae; genus Callorhinus; species Callorhinus ursinus. The sequence goes on along the minus strand of NW_027397072.1, from coordinate 36,675,849 downwards.
GGTGGAGCCGACTCATCTGACAGTTCAGGCCTGGGAACCTGAGAACAGCAGTGTCCTAGAATCCAAAAGTCTCACCTTTACCACTCCTTAAACCAGCAGCAAATCGGCCTTAGACTCCCAATCCATAAAGTGGATTAACAGCTATTCACACTAAGGGGTGCTTGTGGGGATTACACAGGATAATGAATGTGGATGAGCTCTGTCAACAATCAAGTTCCAGACAAAAGAGAGGAGCTGGTTATCATAGCTAGGAAGGGCTGTAGGGGAGAGATTTGAGTTTAAAAAGAAAACAAACCCCAACCCAACCCCCTCTCCTGTGGGCTTCAGTTGGACAATGGGGCAATTGTGCTGCCTTTACAATATGTGGATGGATTTTACTCCGTCTGGGACACCAGGCAGGCCTCTGTGAAGCTTTTGAACTCAGGTCTTGTACTGTTCCATGCAGACAAGCAGGATGATGCTTCATCCACCTCCATTTGGAGTTGGGAGTTCCGGTTTCTACGCTCAGCTAGAATCTTGGGCAGTCGTTTAGCTTTTCGGTTTCTTAGTTTTACTCATTTGTTGAGTGGGGACTGTACCAGCCTTACTTACCTGGAAGATCTTTATGAGAATGAAATTAAATTTTGTTCTCTTTTAGCATAAATATATGCATTGCTAATTATAATTAGCCTAGAGTTTTAGCGTAACTCCTGGGTGTTCTGAAGTTTTATTATTTACAATCAAGCCCAGGCTGATTGCTACTCCCTGATGTGTTTTTTTCTTAATAAACTTTTTATTTTGGAATACTTCTAGATTTAAGGAAAAGTTCCAAAGATGACACACAGAGTTCCCATACGTCCTTCACCCAGTTTCTTCTAATTCTTCTCTTAACACCTAATATAACTATGGTCCATTGTAAAAACTAAGAAGTCAATATTGGTACATTAATATTAACATACTATAGATTTATTCGGATTTCACCAGTTTTTCTAGCAATGTCCTTTTTCTCTTCCAGGACTCAATCCGGGACACCACACTGCTTTTAGTCATCATGTCTCCTTAATCTCCTCTGGTCTGTGTTGGTTTCTTAGTTTTTCCCTGTCTTTCATGTACTGGCAGTTTGAGGAGGACATCGCAGGTCTTATAGAGACCGTCCCTCCATCTGGTTCAGTCTGACTTTTTTTTCCCCTGATGATTGGATTGGGGTTATGGATTTGGGGAAGAGTGAACTGCTCTTCTCACCATACAATATTACAAGTGCATGTCGTCAGCACAACTTATTACTGGTGATATTCTCCCTATGCGCTTGGTTAAGGTGGGATCTGCCAGACTGTTCCACTGTAAAGTGACTGTTTTCCCTTTCAATGCTCTGTTCTTTAAAATAAAAGAAAATCACCGAGTCCAACCCACACGGGAAGGGAAGGGGGAAGGGGCAAGAATCTACATACATTAGTAAGAAAGATTGGTCTCTTTTGCCCCATTTATGGATCTGTTTAATCATTTATTTATATCATTATGGACCTCTGTTTAATTATTTTACACTTGAGGTTATAATCCAATGCCATGTTATTTATTTTGTTGCTCAAATTGTTCCAGCTTTGGCCATTAGGAGCTCTTTCAGTTAGCTCCTTCCAGTGTCCCTTTGGCATAACCCCACAATCGTGGGGTATTTCGTTTTTGTTTTTGTTTGGAGCACTTTCTCACTTCCTAGCACTGAAAGATGCTCCAGGCTCGTCTTATATATTCATTGCCCCGGTCCTAGAATCAACCATTTCTCCAAGGACTCTGCTTCCTTTTAATGGAAAATGGTATTAGAAACCAAGAACTGGACACTGGGTGTACTTGTTGTTACTAGCTAATGCTGATTTTTATCCAAATAAAATAAATGAAAATGTTTAGAGTCAGAGAAATATGGGTTTTCACTAGCTGTGTTACTTTGGGCAAGTTAGTTTGCCATGTTGGGTTTCCATTTCCTCATCTATGTGTAAGGATAATGAAAATGACATACAAGGCTATTGTGGAGTCAAGTGGTATAACACTGAAGGAACTTCCTGTTTCTGATACTCAAGAGCTAGATTTTGCCCCCTAACCGTTCTGCTGAAAACAACCAAAATTCTTAGAGAAAATATAGGAATCCTCTTCAAAGTATAAATGATCTGGCAAAATAATAATGGCAAAAATTATGGGAAAGTGGGAACCAAAGAAACTAAACAAGTAAGAAAGTTGCATTTACCCTGAAGGCATTTGCTATTTCCAGCAATTTTGAATTTTCACTTGATAGCCTCATGGTGGCTTGGGGGGCATTAGGGGTGATGATAGTCAAAACCAGGGCCAGCACTAGGCAAGAAACTTAATAGAGACCCTTGCTATAATAAGCTGGGTACCAAACAGTTATAACCTTGGGGGAGGGTGAAGGAATTACTGCTCTTATTTGAACTCTCTGAGTCTTACAGGAAACCTCAAGTCTTGAGTTTGGTTTAAGTTGGGTCTTAAACTGAGAGCACCTTCAGATGCTTTATAAGGGGAAGAAGGTGCCTTCAATTTGGCCTTCATGTAAATCTCACAAAACATTTTTTTTCAAAAACAATGACCAGCACATATTAAAAGATAACTATACACAAAGCAGAAATAATAGACAAAAGGAAATAGAATGCTAAAGTCTTAAGATACTGGGATTATTAGCTATAGACTATAAAATAACTATGCTTCAATGCATAAAGAAATCAAAGACAAAATTGAATATATCTTTAGGGGATAAGAAACTAAAAAGTTATACAGATGATATAAAACAGAAACCAAAAAATATTTTTTAAGATAAAAATCCTAACAAACAGGATCAAAAATTTAGGGGATGAGTTAACCAGCCCATTAGATGCACCTAAAGAAAGAAAGAATCAGTAAACTTGAAGTTATCATGTGAAAGCATCTAGATCAGTTTCAGTAATATCAATCATTCCCTGTCCCCTTTTCACCCTTTCACAAGCCCATTCCTGTTAAGCACCTCTAAATGGCCAAGGGTCCCAGACATTTTAGTGAAAAGAAGCTGCTAATAACATTTCTGAAACCTTGAAATCCCTGCAAGGGGTGCGGCAGAAGCATTTGTACCAGCTGCACCACACTCTTCCCTCTGGGAATACTGGGAAAGCCCAGAGAAGGCGTGAGTGCTCACGGTCGGCAGCACTGAGATCTGCACAAGAAGGCCTTGAGATGTCCTATAGGTCCCAGCAACCCACCTCTAGCCCCACAGATAGTTTGTTCCAAAATGTCTGGCTGCTCCCTGCTTTTCTCCCAGGCTGCTACGAGTATCTAGGAAATGAAAAGTGCAAAGTGTGTTGCACTAATAGAATACAAAAGCACTTCAATGTTATATGTGAAAGTTGGTGTCTTTTACTCAACATTCTTTTGATGGATTTTTTATCTCATCTACGTCACTGAAATACTTAATCACGTGGATTTAAAATCTTCCTTCATGTAACTCTTTTTTTTTAATTAAAGTATTCCTTTTTCCTCTCCCCAAAGTGGGCATTTTCTTTGTGGAACGTAGACAGTGTCCAAAGATAGCTGCCATCAATTTTTCCTTCCCTATATGTGCATGTTGCTTCTCATAAGGAGAGGTGAAGTCTCTTCTCTTGCCCAAATCTATCCTGGCTTTGGGGCTCCCTTGGGCCAACAGAATGCAGCTGAAGTAACACTGTGTTAACAGTGGGCTGAGCCTTGAGATGACTGGCATCTTCCACTTCCCCTCTGGAAGCCGGTCATGATATAAAACAGTCAGCCCTCCTGACACTACTGTGTTTTGAGGAAGCCCACATCCGGCCAATCCAAAGGAGACAATTGCCCAGCAGCCCCCAGATGATCCTGCCACCCCAGCTGAGGTTACCACCATGAGAGTGAAGAACCCAGCAGACACCTCAGGCAGCAGGAAAACCATCCAGCTGAGCCCCATTCAGATTCAGAATTGTGAGAAATAATAACTAGATGTTCTAAGCCACTAAGTTTTGGGGTCACTTGTTACATAGCAACAGATGACTGAAACATCTTTGCATATGCTTTTCTTCATAATAATTGTTCTCCTGAAAAGGAAAAAGACTCTTCAAGGTTCTTCAGTGTTCACCTCAGTCTGGCTCCTGCAGATTTCTCCAGGCTTTCACTTGAGATGTCAGCCAAACTGGTCTTCTTGCTGTTTCTTAACATGTCTGTCCCAAGTACTCCCATTTGTATGATTTTACTCACTTCACCAACCCTGTCTGAAGCCTCACCTGCATTACCCCCTCTTCAGTCATACCACCACTTGGTTGGAATTTTCCACTCCTGAAGGTCTAGTACAAGAATGACATTTGCTCCTAAGTGATTTCTGTCCTCTGAACTCTGGAATTATTCCTTGGAAAGTCTCTGTTCCCTTGTGTTTTTATTTGCATTTTAAAGTCAGTTTTGTGTCCTCATGTATAATAAGCTCCTTTGAATGCAGAGACTGAGCATATACCTGTTTATGTTTTAGCATCTAATGGAGGCCCTAGAAGACAGGCCCCTCAGAAAACACTCAGAAAGCGTGTTTTATAGATGATTATGCTGTTTTATACATTTTTTTTTCTTTCGAGCAGCATTTTGGTGGCGATTCATTGGCTCTATCTCCATTTTCAGGTGTTCTGCCGCTTTCACATTGAATTTCCATCACTACTTCTGACATAAAAATACCACAGGTCTTTCTTTCTGAATATGAAGAATGAGTTAATAGATTTTGGTAAGAAGTAGAAAAATGAAAATCACTTAATACATTTCTTTTTTGCCAAGACAAAGAAAATGCTTTTGATTCCCTCTGCTTTTCATGTCAGAAAGTTCATACACAGTGAATCACTTCCTTGTCACTTAAACTCAAGTGTAATATGATCATGGTAGGCAATGAAAACATGTATATGAAGTCCCAAAGGCATAAAAATCCATGAGTGGAAACCGATAAAAGACTGACAGCTGTTTTCTAAGAAAGCAAAGAGCTGACAGCTGATGTACAAAGGGTTTCTTCTGCACACCAGGGACCCTTACCTGACTCCTAATCCTCGTGCTGGCCATGGGAGTCAAAAATTTATGTTCTAGATACCAGGCTCGCTCCTGGAACACCAGCTTGGTTCCATATAACAGACAAAACTAAGGCATGGGGGAAGAGGAGAGAAATGAACAAACAGTAATATATTAGAAAAGGCAAAGTCTAAGGAGGAGGAAGAGAAATAGCGTAATATTACATTTCATTAAATCATAAAAGTTAATACTGTCTCAATGTAAATGGTCACATTTTGGATGTGCAGTATGTTTTATTTTTAAAAACTATTCTATTGAACATGTAAAGCATATATAAAAGTAGAAAGAATAGCATCGCGAACTGCTATGTGACCATTCCCCCAATTAAACAAATATTAACTCATGGTCAATCTTGCTTCATCTGCAACCTCACCCAGTTCCCCCTCATCCCAGGTTATTTAGAAGCAAAGTCCATATAAAGTATATTTTAAAACATGAATGTAGTATTTTTGTTTGCTTTCCTTCTCAATTCATGAAAGAATATTCTAAATGTACATTCTGAACATCATCTTGGTATTTTCCATTGAGCCCGATTTCATTAAACTTTCATAAAGATAGCACTCCTCATTTACATTTATTTCAACATGTTTTTCCTGTTATACCCCTGAAACCTACCCACAGAACTTCTTCATGACATCAGTGGCATCAAGCAATAATAAATGAGTTTTCCTGTATCAAGCAGCAACTTTTTAATTAACTATTTATTTACTTTTTAATATCCAATCATTTTTAAATCATACAAAAGCAGAGAGAAGAGTAGAATGTACTTCCACGTCTCCATCACCCAGCTGGTGCAGCTATCACTTCATGGCCGATCTTGCTTTATCTCTCCCCCCACCTCTTTCTGGATTATTGTGAAGCAGAGTTCAGTTATACCATCTCATAAGGTTTCACTGTTTATTTCTAAAAGATAATGACTCTTCGGAAGTAAGATTACATAAAGCCCACCCAAGTGACAACAACAAAACCCTCAATTCAGAGTCAGATGGAAATGGTCTACATTGTCAGAAGACAATATGTTTTCTATGGCTCATGAGACTCAGAAATCACACAGTTTGAAGTCATGTAGACTATATAGGCTCTTCCTTCTTTTCCTGAGGTTCTGGGACATCCTTGAATTAGCATCATTATGGAGAGCCTCAACTAATCAGTCTTCCCAAAAAGGGTCACATGCTTTGTAGCTTGTCTATGAGAGATATTGAAGATTAATTATGGCTCTTTTATGACCTCGCCAATGTTCTGCTGGCTAGTGAAAGCTTCCTTTGGCCCTTTTATATAACGGCAGTAAAGATGTTAGCTGACCCTGCAGACATAGTGAGAGCAACTGAAAAATACTGTCAGACATCCTGATAACATGAATTCTTACAAAAATAATAAATTGTATTGCTTACATGGCTAAACCGCCTCACAAGTCTCTAGGTGAACTTCCTATCAACTATAAAAGTACCTATTGTGGATTCCTAGGTATAGGAAGTTAGTTTGCATCACTTCTGGGTCTACAAACCTCTAAGGTCAGTGATAAGAAATCCAGAACCACAGAATGTAAGTATTTTTTGAAATAATTTAACTCATCTTCTCACTCAATCCAGAATCCTGTGTCAGCCAAGGTACAACCAAGAAAGAGATGACATATTCACATTAGGATGATTCAACAAGAGTTTAATAAATTATTTTCATAAAGGGGTGGGCAAGTTGTAGGAGAGCCACAAGGGATAGTGCAGTATCCTAGAGCTAGTATATCTGGAACTGCTACCAGCTCTAGGTTTCAAGGGAGGAGGGAAGGGAGTGGCTACCAGATCCTAGAAGAGAGAGCTGTATACATAGAGACATCTTAAGAGGAGCTGCAACCTTCAGCCTAGGAACACAGAAATCCCAAGGTGACCCCACAGGGAGGCAGGCAGGGGGCACCTTATCCACACCTTATTCTCCTCGCCTCTCCAATCTCTAACTGAGGCTTCCAGTTTTCAGAAGCTAACCAGATTCAGAGGTCAAGGATCCCACTGATGCAAGTTATGCAAGTCCACTTCCTGGACCTAGAGCAGGTTGGAGAAGGGTGGAGTGAAGAGCGGGAGAGGCAAGTAGAGGATATCTGGCACAAATCCCTTCTCTAACACCCCTGACAGATGGTGGTCCAGCCTCTAGACTACTCCTGTCTGACTCAGGCCCAAGCCCACTTGGTCCCACAGAGATCCTAACCAGCCCCTGACTGCTGACACCATTGCCAAGCTCTGTTCCAGACTGCTGGCTTTAACCAGTCTCACACCATGTTTCCTGATTATGTCTGCTCCTCCCTTTTGTTGACTCCTGAGTTGTCCTCCTGTTGTCAGTTTGTGGCTCTTGTGTATCTGATGCTCAGGGACACTTTCCTGACTTTGAACTTCTGCTTTTCTCCTTCAACACAGTTCAGACTCTCCTTAAACAACCCTCTTTACCTGTCCTGGTAAACATGGGTCTTGGTTCTCAGTGGCTACCGGAACACCACATCTAGGTCCAGATAGCATTAGCCCAGCCTCAGACCCTCAAACAGAACCTGAATGTCTTTCCTTTGTCTTTGTGTTCCAGAGACAGGAGCTCAAGGCATTAAGGGGCATCTGGCTCTCAAAGGAGTCTCATTGTTGGAAGAGCCATGGCATATCGAGCCACTTCTCTCTGTAGAGTAATGAATTTATGGACTGTTCAGTCTGTAGGAAAATGATCTGGTCCTGCTCATCTCCGTATGCTTAAGGTCTGGTAAAGGAGCTGACATGCTGCAAGAAACTAGCTGAAACACAATTTCCTATAACGCATAGCTATTAACCCCGTAACTTTGGCTGCCTAAGGAACAAAACAGGAGTCTATGAAAACATCCAGATAATAGCCCTTAACAAATTTAAAGATCAGTTTCACATCTCTGCTTAGTCTTTCTTCAAAATGACCAACCTTCACAGATCCTCATCTCCCAGTTACCACACGGTCTCCAGCCCTCGTGCCCTGGGGGCCTCTTCTGGATGCTAATTCTGTGTCTCAAGGTGTCTCTCAGAAAACTGAGCAGAGTACCCAAATGTTCTCTCATTACTGTAGCGTCGGCAGCACCACCACTATCCTGGACTGGGATTCTACACTTTTAAATGCAAGTTAAGATGGAATTTACTTTCATGACAGCCACATAACATTTTTTGAATAAATGAAAGCATATCATACATATTTGGTTTAACATCAAATGTTTGTTCACTTGACACTCCCAACTAAGTCTTTTTGCCCATGAGCTATTTTCAACCAACACATACATTCATATAAACATCCCTAAAGAGATGATTTAAAATTCGTTCTTTTTTTGAAAGATTTTATTTATTTATGAGAGAGAGAGTGCACTAGCTGGGGGGAAGGGGAGAGGGAGAGGAAGGAGGCTCCCTGCTGTACGGAGCCTCACAACAGGGCTCCATCCCAGGACCCTGGGATCATGACCTGAGCCAAAGGCAGATACTTAACCTACTGAGCCACACAGGCACCCAAAATTTGTTCTTTTAAAAAATAAAGTTCTGGGCGCCTGGGTGGCTCAGTTGGTTAAGCGACTGCCTTCGGCTCAGGTCATGATCCTGGAGTCCCGGGATTGAGTCCCACATCGGGCTCCCTGCTCGGCGGGGAGTCTGCTTCTCCCTCTGACCCTCTTCCCTCTCGTGCTCTCTATCTCTCATTCTCTCTCTCTAATAAATAAATAAAATCTTTAAAAAAAAAATAAAGTTCTTTGCTTCCCTATTATTATTATTTTTTAAGATTTTATTTATTTATTTGACATAGAGAGACACAACGAGAGAGGGAACACAAGCAGGGGGAGTGGGAGAGGGAGAAGCAGGCTTCCCACGGATCAGGGAGCCCGACGCAGGGCTTGATCCCAAGACCCTGGGATCATGACCTGAGCTGAAGGCAGACGCTTAACGACTGAGCCACCCAGGCGCGCCGATTCCTTATTATTTTAAAGTACCATCTTGTTGATATGACCTGTCTCGCGTCCCCAAAGTCTCTCTGAATCTTGACTCAATCACCTGATATGCTTGTGTCACTTACAAATTTGTAAAATCCCATCTATATCTTTATGCAATAGAAGCCAGCTGATAGGTCTAAGTCTTCTGATTCAAGTGTCTGAGAATCTATTTAATGCGATGTCCTCTAAATCATATTTCTTTCTTTTTTTTTTTTTCTAACTCATATTTCTCTGGTTTGTCCATAAGGATATCCTGAGACTCTGGCAAAGTGTTGGCCAAAATCAAGATACACCAATTTCCCCAGATTTTCTCTTCTAGTAAGCTGATTAAGAAAGGAAATGAGATTTGTTTAGCAAGGCTTAGCCATAGTGAACAGAGAGGCTCCTAGTGACTGTCTCTTTTCCAATTGCTCATAAGCTATTCTGAATACTCTTTTCTAGAATTTTAACTTAGATTTATATCAATATTAAATTCTATAGTTTCCCAAATCTATTTTCCCCCCATTTTTAAAAAATGTGCACATTTGCTCATTTCTGATTTTTTGACATCTCTCTTTTGACCTTCTTGGTTTTCAAAAGGACAACTACATGTCCTTCACAATTCAGGCAGAAAATGGGAACATTATAGGGCATGAGTTTTGCTTTCTTTTTGCCATCTCTTAGCACCAAAGCTTTCTTCCCCAAACCAGAAGCCTGTTTCTTCAAACTCTGAATGTAGCTAAAAATGGCCTTTTAAATCTTCATCAGATTATTTGTCAAACCTCATGTTATGCTGGGTTTCGGCCATCCTGACATTTATTAAATGCTATCCTTTTGTATTTATCCTCGGACAAGCCTCTCTTTCCCATTACCCCTCTCCTCATTGCTTATATGTAGCTACCTTAGACCTGTGCACAAGAAGCACATCCATGCTCTTAGCCTGGTTTCTTAAAATGTGTCCCAAATCACAATCTTTTGTCTGTACCCACTGTATTGTCAGCATAATAGTCTGCTGCAGGCTAACAAAAACCCTGGACACCAAAGCTTGGGTACCATGGTTGGCAATGCTTTGCACGTGATGTCACATTGCCACATTGTTACATTGTGGGGGAGAATTAAGTGTTGTTTATAGGGACTCCAGAAAAAGAAAACAACTAGAAGCCTTGTTGGGTTTTTCCTGGACTACACCCCCTGTACCTTTTCCCTCTGTTGATTTTAATCTGTATCCTTTTGTGATGTATATACAGACTTTATATATTTGGGTCCTGTGAATCCTTCTAGCAAATCATCAAACCTGAAGGTGGTCTTGGGGAGCCCTGACATAGGCCCCATTTTACATATGAAGACACAGAGGCTCAAGAAAGTTGAATTATAGAGCTAGGGTTGGAATTAAGTTTTTCAGGATTCAAAGATATTTTTCAATCAACCATAGCACCTCTACTTTCCATTAAAAAGCCAAAACAGACAACTCTTTTAAAAAAATAGAGGCCGTAGATTCTATTTTGGGCAAGATGAAGTAAAAGACTCACCCAGTCTCTCCCACTGAATGTAGCCATTACTCCGGGACAGAGTAAATGCAAAAGCTATTTGAGAAATCTAAAAAATAAACAGTAGCACAAAGATTGGGGAAGACGACCAGAATTCAAAGTACCACCAAACGGGTGGTTATTTTCATTTTTTCCCCCTGGTCCTCAAGCTGCTTATTCCTGGAGGCATATGTAGCAGACTAGGACAATTAAGTCCCAGATTTCTGGCTGGAGGATGAAAAAAAGGTAGCTCCAGGGAACCAGAAAGTATCAAGGAGATTATGGAGAAAAAGGGCTTGGGAAAGTAACCTCATAAAGTTGCTTCTAAACTGGGTCCAGCCCCCAGTGTGCATATGTGAATCTAATGCCAGTTACCTTACATAATAGGTTGAGAATTGAACCAGTATGTAGATGAGAATGTGGGTGCCAGGCCGGCACTGCCAGTGCCTGTGTGGGACAGAACAGAAGAGGACGGCAAAGGCTATGAGGACTCTGTCGACACTGGCACCGGAGTGACCCGCAGTGAACAACCAGGCACACAGGCTGCTAATGCAAACATGTTAACGTTCTTCACAGCGAATGGCAAATTATACACAAAATCTAGATAAGAAATAACAGCAATTCTACACAGTCTTTCCCAGAAAACAGAAGAGAAGAAAACCCTCCCCGACTCATTTTATGAGGCCAGCATGACTATGACATCAACACCAAACAAAGACGGTACAGGAAAGAAAGAACTAGAGACAAATATTTCTCGCGGACATAGGTGTAAAAATCCCCCACAAAATGTTAATGAATTGAAATCCAGCAATATATACAAAGAATAATGTACCACGACCAAGTGGGCTTTATCCTGGGAATGCAAGGCTGGATCTAAAATGAATCATCATGGCGATGACCTTTTTGAATCTGACACCAAGAGCAAAGGAAACAAAAGCAAAAGTAAATAAGTGAGACTACATCAAACTAAAAAGCTTCTGCACAGCAAAGGAAACATCAACAAAATGAAAAGGCAACCTACCAAATGGGAAAAAATATTTGCAAATCATATATCTGGTAAGGGGTTAAGATCCAATATATATGAAGAACTCATACAGCTCAGTAACAAGCCCCCCAAGCCAAAAACCAAAAACAAACCCAAATGATCAAATTAAAGGATCTAAATACACATTTTTTCCCAAAGAAGACATATAGATGGCCAACAGGCACAGGAAAAGATATTTAACATCACCAATCATCAGGGAAATGCAAATCAAAAACACAATGAAATTTCGCCTTGTACCTAGTACAATGGCTATTATCAAAGAGACAAGAGATAACAAATGCTGGTGAGAACATGGAGAAAGAAAATCCTTGTGCACTGTTGGTGGGAATGTAAATTGGCACAGCCACTCTAAAAAACACTGTGGAGGGTCCTCAAAAAAATTAAAAATAGAATTACCATAGGATCCAGCAATTCCACTTCTGAGTATTTGTCATAAAACTTGAAAACATTAACTTGAAAAGATATTTGCACCCTATAAATGTTCCCTGCAGTGTTACTCACAATAGCTTAAGATATGGAAACAACCTAAGTGTCCATCAACCAATGAATGCATAAAGAAAATGTGGAATATACAGTTAACCTTGAACAATGTAGGGGGTTAGAGGCACTAACCTGCTGTGGAGCCCAAAATCCACATATAAGTTTTTTTCAATTTTTTAATTTAAATTCAATTTAATTAGCATGTAGTGTAATATTAGTTTCAGGGGTAAAATTTAGTGATTCATCAGTTGCATATAATACCCAGTGCTCATTACCTCAAGTGCCCTCCTTAATGCCCATCACCCAGTTACCCCATCCTCCCACCTACCTCCCCTCCAGCAACCCTCAGTGTGTTTCCTATAGTTAGGAGTCTCTTATGGTTTGTCTCCTTCTCTGATTTCATTTTACTTTTCCTTCCCTTTCCCTATATTCATCTGTTTTGTTTCTAAATTCCACATATGAGTGAAATCATATGGTGTTTGTCTTTTTCTGACTGACTTATTTTGCTTAACATAATACCCTCTAGTTCTATCCACATCATTGCAAATGACAAGATTTCATATTTTTTGATGGCTGAGTAATATTCCATTATAAATATATATATGTATGTGTAATATATATATTATATATATATATAATATATACCACATCTTCTTTATCCATTCATCTACTGATGGACATCTGGGCTCTTTCCATAGTTTGGCTACTGTGGAAATTGCTGCCATAAACAGTGGGGTTCAGGTGTCCCTTCGGATCACTACATTTGTATCTTTGGGGTAAATACCTAGTTAGTGCAATTGTTGGGTCATAGGGTAGCTCTATTTTCAACTTTTTGAGGAACCTCCATACTGTTTTCCAGAGTGGCTGCACCAGCTTGCACTCCCACCAACAGTGTAAGAGGGTTCCCCTTTCTCCACATCCTCACCAACATCTGTCATTTCCTGACTTGTTAGTTTTAGCCCTTCTGACTGGTGTGAGGTGGTATCTCATTGTGGTTTTGAATTGTTTTTTTTAAATTTTGTTTTATTATGTTATGTTAATCACCATACATTACATTATTAGTTTTTGCTGTAATGTTCCATGATTAGTTGTTTGCATATAACACCCAGTGCTCCATTCAATACCTGCCCTCTTTAATACCCATCACCAGGCTAACCCATCCCCCCACGCTCTCCCCTCTAAAACCCTCAGTTTGTTTCTCAGAGTCCATAGTCTCTCATGGTTCGTCTCCCCCGCTGACTTCCCCCCCTTCATTTTTCCCTTCCTACTATCTTCTCTCTCTCTCTCTCTTTTTTTTTAACATATAATGTATTATTTGTTTCAGAGGTACAGGTCTGTGATTCATCAGTCTTACACAATTCACAGCGCTCACCATAGCACATACCCTCCCCAATGTCTATCACCCAGCCCCCCCATCCCTCCCACCCCCCACCACTCCAGCAACCCTCAGTTTGTTTCCTGAGATTAAGAATTCCTCATATCAGTGAGGTCATATGATACATGTCTTTCTCATGGACTTATTTCGCTCAGCATACTACCCTCTAGTTCCATCCACGTCGTCGCAAATGGCAAGATTTTGTGGTTTTTTGATGGCTGCATAATATTCCATTATATATATGTGTATATATATATATATCTCACATCTTCTTTATCCATTCATCTGTTGATGGACATCTTGGCTCTTTCCATAGTTTGGCTACTGTGGACATTGCTGCTATAAACATTGGGGTGCACGTACCCCTTTGGATCACTACATTTGTATCTTTGGGGTAAATACCCAGTAGTGCAATTGCTGGGTCATAGGGTAGCTCTGTTTTCAACTTTTTGAGGAAACTCCATATCATTTTCCAGAGTGGCTGCACCAGCTTGCATTCCCACCAACAGTGTAGGAGGGTTCCCCTTTCTCCACATCCCCGCCAACATCTGTCCTTTCCTGACTTGTTAATTTTAGCCATTCTGACGGGTGTGAGGTGGTATCTCATGGAGGTTTTTATTTGGATTTCCCTGATGCCGAGTGACGTTGAGCACTTTTTCATGTGTCTGTTGGCCACTTGGATGTCTGCAGAAATGTCTGTTCATGTCTTCTGCCCATTTCTTGAGTGGATTATTTGTTCTTTGGGTGTTGAGTTGGTAAGTTCTTTATAGATTTTGAATATTAGCCCTTTATCTGATGCATCATTTGCAAATATCTTCTCCCATTCTATCTTCCCAAATATCACCTCGGATTCACTTCTCTGCACGTCCTACCTTCCAGTAAGTGGTCTTTTTTCTGTTCAGAGAGTTGCTGCTATTCTTTTCTTCGATCTCCTTTGAGTTAGTAGGTGTTCAGAATGGTTTGATACCTATCTAGCTGAATTCCTGGGACCAGACGAAATTTAGGTCTCCTACTCCTCCGCCATCTTGCTACTCCCTCTCATTGGGGTTTTAATTTATATTTCCCTGATGCTGAATGATATTGAATATTTTTTCATGTGTCTGTTGGCCATTTGATGGCTTCTTTGGATAAATGTCTGTTCATGTCTTCTGCCCAATTCTTGACTGGATTATTTGTTCTTTGGGTGTTGAGTTGGATAAGTTCTTTATAGATTTTGGATACTAGCCCTTTCTCTGATATGTCATTTGCAAATATCTTCTCCCATTCTGTCGGTTGCTGTGCAAAAGCTTTTTATCTTGATGAAGTCCCAATAGTTCATTTTCCCAGTAGTTCATTTTTGCCTTTGTTTCCCTTGCCTTTGGACACATGTCTAGCAAAAAGTTGCTGTGGCCGAGGTCAAAGAGGTTGCTGCCTGTGTTCTCCTCAAGGAAAAAATCCACATATAACTTTTGACTCCCCCAAAACTTAACTACTAATAGTCTACTGTTTACTGGAAGCCTTACTAATAACCTAAGGAATCCATGAACACTTTTTGTGTGTATTATATGTATCATATACTGTATTACAATAAAATAAGCTAGAGGAAGGAGAATTCTATTAAGAAAATCACAAGGAAGAAAAGACATATTCACGGTACTGTACTGTGAAAAAAATCTGTGTATAAGTGCACCCACACAGTTCAAACGCATGTTGTTCAAGGGTCAACTGTATATACAATGGGATATTATTCAGCCATAAAAAAAAGAGAATGAAATCTTGTCATTTGCAACAGCATGGATGGACCTTGAGGGCATCATGCTAAGTGAAATCAGTCAGACAGATAAAGACAAATACAATATAATCTCATTTATATATGTGGAATCTAAAAACAAGAAACAAACCAAGCTCATAGACAAAGAGAACAGATTGGTGGTTGCTAGAGGTTGGGGATAAGGGGTGGTTAAAATGGGTGAACTGAGTCAAAAGGTACAAAGTCCCAGTTATAAAATGAATAAGTCATGGGAATGTAATGTACAGCTTGACAACTGCAGTTAATAATACTATAGAGTATATCTGAAAGGTGTTAAGGGAATAGATCTTAAAATTTCTCATCACAGGAAAAAAATTCTATAACTATGAATTTTGACAGATATTAAGTAAACTTAATGTGGCGATCATTTTGCAATATATACAAATATCAAATCATTATATGTCCACCTGAAGCTAATATAATGTTGCGTGTCCATTATGCCTTAATAAAAAGATTAAATTAAAAGTAAAAGGGGCGGGGCGCCTGGGTGGCTCAGTTGTTAAGCGTCTGCCTTTGGCTCAGGTCATGATCCCAGAGTCCTGGGATTGAGCCCCACATCGGGCTCCCTGCTCAGCGGGAAGCCTGCTTCTCCCTCTCCCACTCTGCCTGCTTGTGTTCCCTCTCTCACTGTGTCTCTCTATGTCAAATAAATAAATAAAATCTTGAAAAAAAAAAGTAAAAGGGGCAAAGAACCAAAAATGTGATAGAAAAATGAGAAAAAGATGTGAACAGAAAATTCAAAAAAATAAAATATTGTCTTCAAATATATAAAGAGTATTCAAACCACTTATAATTAGAGAAATAACAATGCTGAGATACTATCATTTATCTGATGTGCAAAAGTTATATATATATTATATATAAATATTAAATTCTCTCAGTGAGACTATGGGGAAACAAAACTCTCATATATAGCTAATGGGAATGTATATTGGTAGAACTCATCTGCAGGAAAATTTGGTAATACTTAACAAAACTATGTATGTACTTACTGTTCAGTCCAGAAATCCCTAGAAATATACACTAAAGATATACCTTCAATAGTAAGAATACATGTAAGATTATTCATTGTAATTGTAGCATTATTTCTAATTGAAAAATATTGGAAACAATTAAATACTTGTATATATTGTAGAATATACTGTAGAATACTTGTAGAAAAGTGATTGGGTAAAACATGGCACATCCAAACAATGGAGTACTATGTAACTGGAAAAAAGAATAAGGAAGATCTGTATGGACCAATATGGAGTGATTTGTAGGGCATATTTTTAAATAAAACAAATTTACAAAAGAAACTTTAATGTACTATCTTTCATATAATAAATAAATCACTGTAATTCATCATATTAGCAACCTAAAAACATAAAAAAATCCACTTGATCATGTTGGTTGAAGCAGAAAAAGAATTTGACAAAATTCAACATCCACTCAAGATAAAAAAAATCATTTAAAAAGATTTTATTAATTTATTTGAGAGAGAGAGAGAGAAAGAGTGCACACAAGCAGGGGGGAGGGGCAGAGGGAGAAGCAGATTCCCCGCCGAGCAGGGAGCCCGATATGGGACTCCATCCCAGGCCCCGGGATCATGACCCAAGCTGAAGGCAGATGCCCAGGGGACTGAGCCACCCAGGCACCCTCAAGATTAAAATTCTTACGAAACTAGGAATAGAAGTGAAATTTCTTAACTTGATTAAGAACAGCTATGCCACACACACACACAGACACACACATGCCAAAAAAACAAAACAACAACAACAAAAAGCTCTACAGTTAATATCCTACTTAATGGCAAAAAACTAAATTCTTTTTGCTTAAGATCCACAAGGCACAGATGTCTGTTTTCATCACTCTTATTCACCGGTACACTGAAAGTTTTAGTCCACGTAGTAAGGCAAAACAAAAAAACCCCCCAAACAACAACAAACAAACCAAAAGGCCTACAAATTAGAAAGGAAAATATGCAAATTGGAAAGGAAAAAAATAAAACTTTCCCTGTTTGCTTGCAAACATAGAAAACCTATAAGAAATCTACAAAAAAAAAAAATCCAAAATCTCTAGAATTAATAGTGAGCTTGCAAGATCACAGGATATAAGGTCAATACAAAAAATATCAATTGTACTCCTAGATATTAGAAATGTACTGTTAGAAACTGAAATTTAAAACAATATTTCTTTGGGGTGCCTGGGTGGCTCAGTCGGTTAAGCATCCGACTCTTGATTTTGGCTCAGGTCATGATCTCAGGGTCGTGGGATGGAGCCCTGTGTCAGGCTCCATGTTCAGTGGGGAGTCTGCTAGAGGATCTTCTCCCTCTCCCTCTGTCCTCTCTCTGTCTCCCACTCAAATAAATAAATCTTTTTTAAAAAAGCAATATATCCCTTGTAATAGCTCACCCCAAAATTAAATACTTAGGCATAAATCTACAAAAACATGTACATTATCTTTATGCTGAAAACTATAAATGCCGATGGAAGAACTAATAAAATAGATTAGAAGAGTTAAATAGTACATTTGTCAATTCTCCCCATATTAATTCAGATTTAATGTAACTCTAATCAAATTCAGAGAATATTTTTGTAGATATAGACAAACTAATTCTAAAAATTTATATGGAAAGGGAAAGAAACTAGAATGACTAAAACAATTTGAACAAGAAGAATTAAGTTGGAGGAACCACCCTATTTGACTTTAAGACTTATTATAAAGTTACGGTATTCAAGATAGCATGGTATTGTCAAGGGATAGACACATAGATCAATGGAACAAAATAGAGAACCCTGAAATAGACCTATGCAAATATGCCTGAATGATTCTTGATAAAGATACAAAAATAATTAATGGAAGAAAAATTAGTCTCTCAACCAATGGTGAAGAAACAATCGGATATCAATGGTCAAAAGATAAACAAACCTGACCTAAGCCTCACACATGTTCACAAATTAGTTCAAAGTGAATCATCGATCTAAATGTGAAGTATAAAAATCTAAAACTTTTAGGAAAAAAAAATAGGAGAAACCTTCCATGACCTGGGGTTAAACATTTTTAGTTCTTAGATAGAACAATAAAAGCACAATCTATCAAAGACTATTTGAGGGCGCCTGGGTGGCTCAGATGGTTAAGCGTCTGCCTTCAGCTCGGGTCATGATCCCGGGGTCCTGGGATCGAGTCCCGCATCGGGCTCCCTGCTCCTTGGGAGCCTGCTTCTCCCTCTGCCTCTCTCTCTCTCTGTCTCTCATTAATAAATAAATAAAATCTTTAAAAAAAAAAAGACTATTTGATAAAATTGGATTTCATCAAAACCAAAAACTTGCTTTGCAAAGGGCACTGTTATGGGGATGAAAATGCATGCTACAGACTTGGAGAAAATATTTGCAAATCACACATCTAAGAAAGAATTTGTATCCATAATTTATAAAGAACTCTCAAAACTCAACAGCAGGAAAACAAATCATCCAGTTTAAAAATGGGCAAAAGATTTGAACAGACTTTACTAAAGAGGATATACAGATGGCAAAAAAAAAAGGCATGTGAAAAATTTCAATATCATTAGCTATTAGAGAGACAGAAATTAAAACCATGATGAGTTATTCCTACATTCCTATAGGAATGGCAAAAACAAAAACAAAAAATACTGATAATATCACATGTTGGTGAAGATACTGAGCAACCAAATCTCTCATACACTGGGGATGTGAAGTTTCTTATAAAGTTAAACAGACATTTACTACATGACCCAATACACTAATTCCTAGGTATTTACCCTAGAGCAGTGGTTCTCAACTGTGGATGATTTTTGTCCCAAGGGACATCTGGCAATGTGTGCAGACATTCTGGTTGTCATAACCTGGGGATATCTACTGACATCTAGTGAGTAGAGGCCAGAGATCTTGCTAAACATCCTACAATGCGCAGGGCAGCCCCCTACAACAAAGAAGTATCTGGCCCAAAATGTTAATAGTGCCAAATTTGAGAAACTGCCCTAGAGAAAGAAAACTTATGTTTATATAATATAATAACCTGTATGTGAACATTTATAGCAACCCTACTCACAGTCATCAAAACTGGAAACAGCCCAGATGTCCTTCACTGGGTAAAGGGATAAACAAACGGTGGTACATCCATTCAATGGAAACTACTCAGCAATGAAAAGGTATAACTATTGATGTATGCAACAACTCGGCTGAATCTCAGAGATGACATGCTGAGTAAAGGAAGTCAATATCAAAAGATTACATATTGTATGATCCTATTTATATAACATTCTCCAGAGACAAAACTACAGCGATGGACAATGGCACGTTGGTTGCTAGGAGTTATCAGAAGAAGGAAAGGATGATTATAAAGCCATTCTATTAGGGATTGTAGGATGGGCAAATTGTTCTGTATCCTGATTGTGGCAGCGCTTCCTTAATTCTATATGTGTGTCAAAATGTGCAGAACTACACACCTCTAAGCAAGGCCATTTTGCTGTATTGAAATATATCATCTTCCTATGTCCAGGCTCCTCCCTCTTCATTGTGGCAAACTCCAAACTGAAACAGCTATATTTTCTAAGGGTTCCCTGTCCTGAAACCTTGTCCAAGGATCCCTCCTTGATTTCCTCCACTGAAAGTTACCTCTTCCCTTCTTGGGTTCCCACAGAGGTATGTGTTCCCCTCTATTACACATTCTGCTTATTGGTATAAGTATTTGCCCATGTGATTTTCTCCCTGCCCACAAGGTGATCAGGAAGGCAGGAGCTGTGGTTCATGGCATATTGAAATTTCTGCAGCACCTAGCGCAGCATCAGGGCTCAGTATGCATTTGTGGAACTGAAGAGTTCAGAGTGCCTTCGTTCCCAGGAGCATAAGCCCACTGGGACCAAGAGCAGCAAGAAGGGTGGTTGCCTGCGATTTATGACAAGTAGGCAGCCTATATCCATGGCCTGAGCTGCATAATAAGCAAGAAGGTGAAGCAAAAGGACTAACTTGGACCTGTAGTGTCAGAGAAGATAAACAAAGCTTATTAATTCATGGTAATACCAGCATGATATCAGAACAGTTTCCCCCAGCAACAACCCAGTTCTCTCACTGTGATGAAGTGCTCTGCCTTCTGCCTCAGACTTTAGCCACTTGGGATCTGCATTATGGCCTTGTAAAATTGATGGGCAGTGGCACCATCTCTTGGTTTAAGGAATTTCTGCCAGCATTAGCAAAAAGCATTGGCTTTGCAATTCCTAAGGGCATTCCCTGCAATAGGAAAGTGATTAAAAATTGGACCAGTCTGGAACAATGCCTATCTCTAATCCTTATGATGCACCTGCCCAGCCTCCTCCAAGCCATCAGCTCCAGGCATGAGCTCATCAGCTTCCAAAGGAGAGGAAGTCTTATTTATATTTAACTGGAAAACAAGAAGCAACTTTAGTGTCTTTTTCTTTGATCACCCATGGAAGTTGTTCAAGATCAAAGTTTCTTTTCCTTCTAAACTGCCTGGAGATGTTAATTAAAAAAAATTTTTTTTAATCCAATCTGCTCAATATTTCTTGTGTCTTAAATGCTCCTCTTCTTAAGAAAGTTGGCAGGCAGTAGCAGCTGAATCATTCTGGTAGCTCAGAATGCTCTGGAAGAAAGAGGGTTGAGGATGAAGGTGATCTTTTCTTTCTGAATTTTTGGATCTTTGGACACAGAGGAGCCTGGGATGGCCTGTTCTTCACCACTACATTCTGTGGCAGGGGAACAAGTTTCTTTCCATGAGAGATGAGTATCACAGTAAAGTGATGGTGGGCCATAGGCTGGTGTCATGGTGGATCAAACACAGAGGGCGTGGTAGAAGGGAGGGACAAGCCAGAGACAGCCAGACCCAAGACACGTCCTATTTTATGCCTCATTAGAAAAGTCTAGACATAGCTATGTCCTGGCGTCCTCAAACACTGGGAAACAGAAGAGTGCAGAAAATCATCTGCAGGAAGCAAGAACTTGACAAGCCAAAAAGGAGACAGAGGGAAAGCTCTGGAGAAGGTAACCTTGAGATATCTTTTCAGCAGCATGCTGAATACCACCGTTGGAAACAGGGGAGACCAGAGCTCTGGCGCTTCTGTACCTGGGGGTAGACTGATAAAATACTTTTTCTTCTACTGGGGGTCTTACAGCTGGCTGCAGAATTCAAGCTATCCTGTGATTGCCATACTCTGGCAAACCTACTCCCTCTCCCTTGTGATGTTGTGATGTACTGGCCTTACCATGTTCAGTGGGAGTGGGAAAATTCAGAAAGCAAAGCTTTGCAGGCAGAGATGAGGCTATTCCCTCTGGGGCTCCTTACACAATCCACTATTTAAACTGGCTCAGAACCATACCATACCCCTACTTTATGCAGACAGGTTAAGCAACTTGTAGAAAAGCCTTCAGCCAGGCTCTTCTCTTCTGACTTGTTTTAACCCGTAATTGATCCTAACTTCTTGCTACTCCCAATTCCCTGTCTGTCCTTGGCTTTGCAACTGTCACCACCATCCATCTTCAAAATTTTTTTTCATCTTACGAAACTAGAACTCTGTACCCAATAAATAACTGCTCATTCTTGTGCCCCCATGGTCCCTGGCAACAACCCTTCTACTTCCTCTAAGGTCTCTATGAATTTGACTGCTCTGGTTACCTCATGTAAGTGGACTCATGCAATATATGCCCTTTGTGACTGGCTTATTTCACTTAGCATAATGTCTTCAAGGTTCATCCACACTGCACCATGTGTCAGAATTTCCCTCCCTTTCTAGGCTGAATAATATTCCATTGTACGTGTGTGCCACATTTTGTTTATCCATCCATATGCTGATGGACACTTGGGTTGCTTCCACCTGGCTCCTGTGAATAGTGCTGCTCTGAACATGAGTGTACAGATAACTGTTCGAGTCACCCCTTTCCATTCTTTTGGGTGTATGCCCAGAAGTGGAGTCACTGGATCACACAGTAATTCTATTTTTAATTTTTTTAAAAAGGTTTTATTTATTTGAGAGAGTGAGCGAGAGAGCACAAGCAGGGGGAGCAGCAGGCAGAGGGAGAAGCAGGGTCCCTGCTGAGCAGGGAGCCCGATGTGGGGCTGGATTCCAGGACCCTGGGATCATGACCTGAGCTGAAGGGAGACGCTTAACCGACTGAGCCACACAGGCGCCCCTATTTTTAATTTTTTAAGGAATTGCCACACTGTTTACCATAATGATTATATCATTTTACATTCCCACCAACAGTGTACCAGTATTCCAGTTTCTCCACATCCTGGCTAACACGTGTTATTTCAATTTTTTTATAACAGCCATCCTAATGAGTGTGAAGTGGTATCCCATTGTAATTTTGATTTGTATTTCCCTAATGATTAGTGATGTTGAGCATCTTTTCAGGTACTTTTTGGCCATTGGGAGATCTTCTTTGGAGAGATGTGTATTCGAGTTCTTTGAACATTTTTGAACCAGGTGTTTTTTGTTGTTTATTTTTTTAATGATTTATTTATTTGAGAGAGAGAGGGAGAGAGGGAGAGAGCATGAGCAAGAGGAGGGGCAGAGAGAGAGAGAAGCAGACTCCTCACTGAGCATGGAGCCTGATGCGGGGCTCAATGTGGGGCTTGATCTCATGACAGCTGAGATCACGACCTGAGCCAAAATCAAGAGTCAGATGCTTAACCAACTGAGCCATCCAGGTTCCCCAAATGTAGTTTAAATGCAACAATTAAAGACAGAGATCAGCAGAGTGGATTAAAAACATGAACCAACTTTATGCTATCTATGGAATCATACGGATTGATAGAAAGTAAAAGGTTGGAAATACACACACACACACACACACACACACACAAGAGAGAGAGAGAGAGAGAGATCACAGTTTCATAGTCTAGTGGTACAAGGTTTAAGTGTTTATTTCTCTTTACCCTCCTCTGTTTACAATATAATTGTTGTAGATATTTTTTTCTGTATGCATTGATTACTGTATTGTTCCTTCCTTCCTGATGTTCCATGATTCTTTCTTTTATTGCTTCTTTTCTGTTTATAGAACCTCTTTTTTTAAAAAGTTTTATTTATCTGGGGTGCCTGGGTGGCTCAGTCATTAAGCGTCTGCCTTCAGCTCAGGTCATGATCCCAGGTCATGATCTCCTCCTTCCTCATGATCGAGCCCCACATCAGGCTCCCTGTTTGGTGGAAAGCCTGCTTCTCTCTCTCCCACTCCCCCTGCTTGTGTTCCATCTCTTGCTGTCTCTCTCTCTGTCAGATAAATAAATAAATAAATAAATAAATAAATAAATAAATAATCTTTTTTAAAAAGTTTTATTTATTTAAGTAATCTCTACACCCAACGTGGGGCTTGAACTTATGACCTCGAGATCAAGAGTTACATGCTCTTCCAACTGAGCCAGCCAGGCACCCCCTACAGAACTTCTTTTAACCATTCCTTGAGTGTAGGTGTCCTGGTGACAAATCCTGTGGTTTTTCTTGATCTAAGAATATCTTGATCTTCCCTTAATTTCTGAAGAATATTTTCACCGGATATAGGGCTTTTGGGTTGAGGGGTTTTCCCCCCCAAACACCTGAAAATGTGTTACTTCCTTCTGGCACCATGGTTTCTGATGAGAAATCTGCTGTCACTTGAATTGATTTTCCCCTGTAGAAAAGGTGTTATTTCCTTCTCATTGCTTTCAGATTTTTTTGTCTTTAGTTTCAGAATGTTTTTGTCTTTAGTTGTCAGAATTTTAATTATGATGTGTCTTGGTGTGGATTTCTTTTGGTTATGCTGTTTGTCATTCAGTTTCTTGACTGTGTAGGTTTATGTCTTTTGCCAAATTTGGGAAATTTTCAGCTATTTTTCCTTTGACTACTTCTCCAGCCTTGCCATCTTTCTCCTCTCCTTCTGAGACTCCAATGACACAAATGTTAAATCTTTTGTTATAGTCCCAAAGGCCCCTGATGCTCTCTTCCCCCACTCTTCCTCCACCTCTTCCTCCTCCTCCTTCTTCTTCTATGTCCACTTTGTTGTTTAGATTCAGTTAGTTTCTCTCTCTCTCTCTTTTTTTTAATTTTATTATGTTATGTTAGTCACCATACAAATACATCATTAGTTTTTGATGTGGTGATCCACGTTCCATTGTTTTCATATAACACCCAGTGCTCCATGCAGTACGTGACCTCCTTAATACCCATCACCGGGCTAACCCATCCCCCCTCCCACCTCCCCTCTAAAACTCTGTTTCTCAGAGTCCAGAGTCTCTCATGGTTCATCTCCCCCTCCGATCTCCCCCCCTTCATTTTCCCTTCCTTCTCCTAATGTCCTCCACGCTATTCCTTATGTTCCACAAATAACTGAAACCATATGATAATTGACTTTCTCTGCTGGACTTATTTCACTTAGCGTAATCTCCTCCAGTCCCATCCATGTTGATGTAAAAGTTGGGTATTCATCCTTTCTGATGGCTGAGTGATATTCCATTGTATATACGGACCACATCTGCTTTATCCATTCATCTATTGAAGGGCATCTCGGCTCTTTCCACAGTTTGGCTACTGCAGACATTGCTGCTATGAACACTGGGGTGCATATGACCCTTCTTTTCACTACATCTGTGTCTTTGGGGTAAATACCCAGGAGTGCAATTGCTGGGTCATAGGGTAGCTCTATTTTCAACTTTTTGAGGAAACTCCATACCATTTTCCAGAGTGGATGCAGCAGCTTGCATTCCCACCAACAGTGTAAGAGGGTTCCCCTTTCTCCACAACCTCTCCAACATTTGTTGTTTCTTTCCCTGTCCAATTTTGCCATTCTAACTGGCATAAGGTGGTATCTCAATGTGGTTTTGATTTGAATTTCCCTGATGGCTAATGATGATGAACATTTTTTCATGTGTCTGTTAGCCATTTGTATGTCGTCTTTGGAGAAGTGTCTGTTCATGTCTTCTGCCCCAGTTTTTTGACTTGATTATTTGTTTTTTTGGGGTGTTGAGTTTGAGAAGTTCTTTATAGATCTTGGATACCAGCCCTTTATCTGTAGTGTCATTTGCAAATATCTTCTCCCATTCTGTGGGTTGCCTCTTTGTTTTGTTAACTGTTTCCTTTGCTATGCAGAAGCTTTTTATCTTGATGAAATCCCAAAAGTTCATTTTTGCTTTTGTTTCACCAGCTTTTGGAGATGTATCTTGAAAGAAGTTGTTGTCGCCGATGTCAAAGAGGCTACTGCCTATGTTCTCCTCCAGGATTTTGATGGATTCCTGTCTCACATTGAGGTCTTTCATCCATTTTGGGTTTATCTTTGTGTATGGTGTTAGAGAATGGTCGAGTTTCATTCTTCTGCATGTGGCTGTCCCAATTTTCCCATTTACAATAGCACCAAAAACCATAAGATACCTCGGAATAAACCTAACCAAAGAGGTAAAGGATCTATACTCTGGGAACTACAGAACACTCATGAAAGAAATTGAAGAAGACACAAAAAGATGGAAAAATATTCCATGCTCATGGGTCGGAAGAATAAACATTGTTAAAATGTCTATGCTACCCAGAGCAATCTATACCTTCAATGCCATCCTGATCAAAATTCCAAAGACATTTTTCAAAGTGCTGGAACAAACAATCCTAAAATTTGTATGGAATCAGAAAAGACCCTGAATCGCCAAGGAAATGTTGAAAAAGAAAAACAAAGCTGGGGGCATCACGTTGCCCGATTTCAAGCTATATTACAAAGCTGTGATCACCAAGACAGCATGGTACTGGCACAAAAACAGACATATAGACCAATGGAACAGAATAGAGAACCCAGATACGGACCCTCAACTCTACAGTCAAATAATCTTCGACAAAGCAGGAAAAAACATGTAATGGGAAAAAGTCTCTTCAATAAATGGTGCTGGGAAAACTGGACAGCCACATACAGAAGTTTCTCTCTTTTTAAAAGATTTTATTGCAAGTAATCTCTACAACCAATGTGGGGCTCAAACCCATAACCCCAAGATCAAGGGTCACATGCTCCACTGACTGAGCCAGCCAGGTGCCCCTAGACTCAGTTAATTTCTATTGTTCTAGAATAATGTCTTTACTCTGTTCCCTCCATCCTACTGTTGAGACCATCTATTGAGATATTTGTTTCAGTTATTGTATTTTCCAGTTCTAATATTTCCATTTGGTTGTTTATATTTTCTATTTCTTTGCTGAGATTATTTGATGAGACTTTGTATTGTTTTATCTATTTAAGCATGTTTGTAATTACTTTGAAACATTTGTATAATGTCGGTTTTAAAATCTTTTTCAGATCATTTAAACATTACTCTCTTATCAGTGATTGCCTTTTTTTCATTCAGTTTGAGATCCTCCTGGTTCTTGGTATTATGAGTGATTTTTTACTGAAACTTGACCATTTGGGGTATTATGTTATGAGACTCTGGATCTTATTTAAACCTCATTTTAGTGAACTTTCTGTGATATTGCCCCCTCAGTGGAAGGGAGGCATGTACTGCAGCCACTGTTAACAGCCAAGTGGGGGAAGTGTCCCTTGTTACTGCTGGGTAGAGGTGGGTAGCTCCCCTCTAGGCCTCCTTTGATAACCACCTTGGCTGGGAGGATAGGAGTCCCTCATTTCTACTCTCTACATGACCTCCACTGATACCACTGGTGTCACTACCACTGGGTGGTGGTGAAAAGTCCTGAATTTCCACTTGGCCTTCTCTGACACCACCATAGCAGGAAGGGGGAGGGGTGATCTGTTACTACACGATGAGGAAGTCCAGGCTCCCTGTGTGTTTCCCAAAGACGCTGCAGTGGGGTAGGGGTGAGATCTCCTTATTGCCAAGTGGAGATGAAACTCCTAGTTCCCTACTAGGTCTCCTCTGACACAATCCCAGTGGTGAGGTCACATTTCCTCTTTATGGTCTAGTGAGCAGGGAAATCTACATTTCCCATAAGGCTTTTCCCAGCATGGATGAAGGTGGTCCCATTGATTTTTCTGTAGGTATGGCTGGATTAGAGCAATTATTGTCTACAAGTTTTCTTTCTTGCCAGGCTGGCCCTTTTCTGGTCCTTTAGCTTTTGGCTAGGGTAAGCTTTTTTTTTGGGGGGGGGTCTGTTCTTGTTAGCCCTTTCCAGGTTTCTAGCTTCTTCAGCTCCAAATATAGGATATATGAGGCATAGAGAAAATCCATGGGACTCCCACTGCATCATTCCTGAGGTCCCTAGCTGGTCTGCTTTCAGTTTTCTCATGCTAGTTTTATAACTAATGTCCAGTGTTTTTAGTTGAAATTATCAGAAAGAATAGGGATGAGTCTGTCTGCTTCGTCTTCCTGGAAGTAGAAGTCTGCATGTCTGCACATGTCACACAGCTGAGACTCTCATCCAAACTGAGAGTCCTTCACTTTTAACAATAGGTTTGTTCACCTCATTTATATAATTGGTCCTAATCCTGACATTCAGGGTTATGTTTTCTGTGAAAGCACTTTCACAAATAACATATCCATCAAGCTATCATCAATAGGCTATTCCTAGTTGTCCTTCCCATCAGGCAAGGCTTTCAAGAACACATCAAGTTGCTTCATCCCCTCCTTTTCTTTTTACACTCCTGGAAGAGACGAAGGTGGAAAGATATTCTTAAAGGCGAACACATTCCATATGGAGAACTTGAGAAGAAGCAGCAATTGGCTGACGGGTGCCTTCATGCTGGCTATTTTCCTGGCATTTTTTTCCAAAACTAAGTTCCTTTTTCCTTCCGCCCTTTCTCCTTCGGGAGTTGATCTAACCAAATTTTTCTTTCCTCCCCATCTCAAAGTTGATATCCACAGTGTGTGTGTGTGTGTGTGTGTGTGTGTGTGAGAGAGAGAGAGAGAGAGAGAGAGAGAGAGAGTAGACTTAAGAACATTGTAAAATTAACCAAAACCAGAGTGGCTAACATTTAGAAAGGGTAAGAGGGAGAGTTGAGAAGGTGCAGGGAGCAGAAATCTTTAAGTCTCCAAACATTTCCGTTTTTAGTCAGGCTGCACACATGGTCGGCCGCAAGCAGGGGAGCTGGCTGAGTGGGAGAGCTGAGCTTTGCCACCTTCAACAGAGCTGTCCGGCGTGACGCCCACATAACTTTAGTGCTAATGTCTCCTTCACTGTAGGCTGGGAAATCTGTCATCCCCCGCAGCCGCTCCGTAATTCTGTTAACGTATGTAGCCAGCATTCCTATCACTGAAAACCCCGATGGAATTTCTCCATATTCTGGGTAAGTCACTCAAGAAAAGTCTCCTGGGCACTTCAGCGTCTTGACCTCTTTATTCAAACAGTAAAATAACAAGTTTGGGCTGGGCCCTGTTCTCTCCTCTCACTTTAGGCCCCTGGGGCCAAATTTTGCTCTCATTTTCCCACAGACAGCTTTTACCAAATCCTTCCATTTCTCTTATTTGTCTCAAGTGATTTCCTCTTCTGCCCTCCACCCTGTCGTCTAGAACAGCCTGGAATGAAATCTGCCCCCCAGAGCTGTGCAGGGAAGAAATGGAGGGGAGAGTGTTTGGGGAGGGACCCACCTCCACGCGTCCTGTGCCAGACTCACAGGGCCAGAAATTCCCAGAGGGTTGTGTTCTCCATTCTCAGGAAAGTCACTGCTTTTCTGAACGCTGGGATGTCTGCTCTCCAGCTGGTTCCTCACTTAGGTATTTATTTAGATGCTTGACAAAGAAGTATCAAGGGGGCAGAGCAGGTGTAATGTTCTCACAAACTGCTGCCATCCATCCGTGTGATCATATGATCCTCTTAGGTGATCAGGCACATGTAATGCTTGCACCTGATGACATTAGCCTAGAAAAGCACCGGTCCATTTAGCCCAATAGGAGAGCTTTGTATGGGTGTGAGTGCTGAGCTTTGCCACATTCCTCAGACTCTCAGATAGCAGAGCAGGTTCTTTTACTGTACGACAGGGAATCCCTCTGCCTTTTTCCTCCTAATTTCCCAACACCCATCTCATGCTCATAGAGCAACTATTAACTGAGGATGGCTTCTGCTGCATTCCCTCTCAGAGACGCCTCACTCTGACATTAGCCTTTGGAAGTGAGGGAAGTCTTCCAAGCCAAAATAAGGAACATTGAATGGTGTAATTCCAAGATAGCTATGGCATAATGAGGAAACACGCACAGCACAGAAAGAATGGAAGCTTCTGGCTACCCCTCCCCTGGAGAAGCAGCTCTCTGGGCCCCCTACTTTGGCAGCCAGCTCTCAAGGCACGCATCAGTGCACCTGAAACACTCTATAAATGGAAAGCTCAGAACACAACTCACATTGACCCCACCAGTAAGCACAGTGGAACCCACACAGTTGGTTAAATTTAATTTCCTACAGAGCCACAGAGACTTAGCTCAAATGCTACCTCCTCTGAAGTCTTCCTGAAGCCCATGTTGAGCTGGGCACCCCAGCTGAGTGCTCCATTAGCAACCTAAATTTCCTCCATCTCAGTGCTTAGACCACCCCGACATGCTTGCTTTTTGGGGTGTAAGAACTACCTGTCACACCCTACTAGTCAAGCAGCTACCTGAGGATGAGGGCCAGATCTTACTGATACGAGCATCCCCAGTGCCTAGTATGGTGACTGGCACAAAACAGGCAGTCATAAATGTTTACGAAGAAGGATTGTGACAGGCATCTGCAGAGAATCACCAAAATAACCCTTCTGTTGACTTACGGTAAAGCCTGAGATGCTCTCATTAGGTATTTGTTCCTTTGAGGTAAAAAATTAGTCCTGTGCACCAAAGATCCCTTTCCACAATTTCATGGGGCGGGATAACTGTCCCTGAGATTGTGGGGGGCGGGATGACTGTCCCTGAGATTGTGGGGGGTGAGTTTGAGAGGAGCACTGCAGTACCTTAGCACAGACTTGGAACTTGTGATGAGAGGGCCAAGACTGAAGGTGGGGAGAGGCATTCCAGGACATCAGTTGTATTAGAGGTATGGGCATGAGAGAAAACCAGTTACTGCCAGAAGACTGGGCCTGAAACTTGATCTCTACGGCACTAGTGGTTCTGTTACCCTTATTAAATATAAAAAAAAATAGAAATATATGTTTTCAAGTGAGCCAGGTACCAGAAAAACATAACCTGGCACATAATAGGCTCTTGTGGAACACCTTATCTTAGAAACATCATCAGCCACATGCTCACGTCTGCCCATGAGGCGCTGTCTCGCAAGGAACAGAGAGGGGGCAGGAAATGAACAGGGGATATGGACTGAATTTCGACACCGGAGACCACTGCCACCCGTCACAGTCTGTGCTCAAGGAATTCCAACAGGGCTTGACTCGATTCACCCTGGACTGGGTTCAAAAATGCAGTCAAGCCCCAGATGAGAGCCCTTTTCCTTCTGTGTGGGAGGCCTGCTCCCATGACCAGGCCCAGATGACTGAGCAGTGGCCGTGGGCATGTGTGGTGCACACACAGGATGTTTGCTCCCGCTCGTTGCTCAGGGGCCCAGGCCACTCTCAAAGGCAAGGTCCTGTGAGAAGGTCCATGGGTATTAAAAAGGCCCCCTGCAGCAAGGAGGACATCAGAGTCCTCCTTGCACTTGATGGGAGGTGCTTATAATTAACTCTTGGCTGCTAGGTCTGCTGCTTAAACTAGCTACCACCTACACATGTTGAGAAAAGGAAGAAAGAGCAGTTAGAATGCAGGAAAAAGGGAAAAACCCCACCTCGCCCACTTGACAGGCTCAAACTGCCGCTGCCAGCCGCCTGTGAGGCAGGGACAGTCCCCTGCAAAGCCCTGCTTAGATACTGGGGTTGCCGTGGCAAGCACCCCATCAGGGCTGGAGGTGCAGAACACTTCCCTACCGTGCAGAAGCGCACCCAGAGCCCCTGCAAGGATGTGTTGGCCATTCCTGAAACTGAATGGCTCAGTGTCTGCCCTTTGGGCCGAGCAACATGGAGGGCAGTGGGTAGAGTAAGGAGGGGACTATAGGAGAAGTGAAGCAGAAAGAATCTTTGTGACAATGACAACTTCAGAACTCTAGATAACCAGCCTGCTGGGTGTTTCTAAACCTTCTGAGGGGAGGTGAGTCAGTGGAGCGGTCATGTGGAAAATCCCCTTTCTCCTCAATGCACGGCCATTCCCATGCTAAGGTAAGCCCTCATCCCCACCAGGCCGGGATCCCAGCAGGCTAGGAGAAAACACCCATTTCTGAGAAGGAGCTGTATTTGTGTAAACTGGGAGGACTGACGGGTTGGGTCATGTCGTTCACTTGACAACTTATGGTTTCAAGAAGGACTCAAGTGTGTCCAATTTGCTAGCACCTCATTAGACAGAGAAAGGGCCCGATCCGGCCAGACCACAGTGCTGTGGGGACATGAGGGAGGGAGGGAGGCTCGGCATCCCTCCGTCCACATCTGCCCAGTCTCCCCTGTGCGCTTTGGGGCAGCATTCATACTTGGAAGCTTCCGGCAGCATTCCCGCCAGCCCAGCACACCTCGGGTCCGTGGAGCCTTCCTGGGGCACCGTTCTCGGCAGGTTTTCTTGACCTCGGCCTCAGCACCTGGCAACTGTGCCCACCAACTCCGATGGGCCCGTGCACGTACCAGCCGGGCAGCCAGCAGCTACGACAACTGCTCTGCTTGTGTCCTCAAACCAAGGGATCGCCCGCCGTGCCACAGGCAGTCTGCCCCCTCGGCCAGCACTCCACCGAGGATGGGCTGGGGCACTCACGGCTGCTGGCGCAGGAGTCCTACCAAAGGTCTGCAATTTGGGGAGCCAAGATTCAAGATGTGCTTTTTATTTTCACGCAGGCAGCTCAGTTCTTGTGACTGTTTTCTGCAGTAGATGTGGTCTGATATTGGACCACACCTACAGAAAGGGCCACCTTGAACTTCACATGGTACCTCCTAGCTAGAGCGCTGAGGCAGAGAGGCTGAGCCAGGCTGCAGTGTGAGGAATGTTTCAGGCACTCGCTCAGCATCACCGGAGTGGGGAAGGCTGATTCTACTGCCTTGCTCCAGTTATAACAGCCAAAGCTCCTTCAATGAGCTCTTGTCTCCTGATCTGGGGGAGGAGCATTTCCCGGGAAATGGCCACTTTCCCCTGAACATCCTTCCTGCTTTTCCAAGGGAAGCAGGGGAGGCACAGCAGGTGATCACCTCAGGAAGTTTTTGTCCCAGTGAGGATCTTCGCTAGGGCTGTTGTCTCCTACCAAAATTGGAAATGACTGCTGCCAGGTGTGTAAGAAACTCCCTGGAGGACAGAATGAGGAAGTGTGATCATTTATGTTCGATTTAGAAAACGAAGGTCCAAGTGCAGATTGGCAGCAAGAGGTCTGTCTTCTTGCCAATTTCCATCACTGAAAGGAGAGCACGATTTTTAAGATGTGACAGTTGTGGGGGGAGTGGGGACAAGGAGCATCTGGACCAACTCTGAGAGCGAAGCCTTATGAGGCAAGCTTAAGCCCTTTGACTGAGGGAGGGATTTTTGGATTTGATCCCAAAACAGGCTAACCAAATGCCCTGGTTTGCCTGGGATAGTCATGGTCTCTGCCAGCCACCCAAGTTGAATTTTCAGTGGTGCCCCCTTTCACTTTAAAAAAAGTCCAGATTTGGCTGGTAAGTTCTATGATCACCCTATGCCAAAGAAGAGAGAGAGAGAGAGAGAGAGAGAGAGAGAGAGAGAGTGAGCGGGCTATGGCTGGAAATGAATCCAGAAGAGTGACAAGTAGGATGGGGGATTCTGAGAAAGTTGATTTTGCTGAGCCTGAAGGAAAGAGGCAGGCAGTTGAGGCCGGTCCATTCTCAAGCGTGTTCAGAGACATAGGCTTGTTGGCCATGTCCAGGCATAGATTTGAAGAGTGTGGATGCTGGAAGGGTCTCTGGCAGGTCATCTAATTCATTTCCTCTTTCACCACAAGAGGACACTGGGCTAAAAGAGATAGAAGTGACCTGCCCAAGATCACACCTGGGCCCCAGTAGCGTGGGGCCCAGCCTCGCGCCCGGAGGGTCAGGCCTAGGTGCTCTGTTCTGGAAGAGAGGGAAAGGGATGGCTCTGAAAGAGGCTGTGGAGGATTAATCCCGTACTGCGTGTAACACGGCTGCCTCAGAGCCGGGGGAATCGCAGGCTGTGCCGCAGATCTGAGGCTGAGGAGGGAGGACGAAGATGCGAGAGGTTCAGACCGGCCGGGCAAGAGTGGGTGTGGGGCTAGAGTTGAGGGGTAACTGGGCTCTCCAGGGCAGTGACTGCAGGGGACCGAAGAGACTAATTGGCCAGCAGAATTAAGAATGAATGAAGAAACAGGTATGTATGGACACGAATGGGGTCACATAAGTACTTTATAGAATTGAAATCTTTTCTTTGGTTCAAATTATAGCAAAATCGTACAAAAAGGCAAACCCTAGTGACCTCTGTCTTATCCCTTGGCCCCTCTTTCCTAGCCCCTCGGCAGGGCTGCAGCGGTGGGAAAAGTCTAAGTCAGTAACAGTCTTGGCCTCTACCTGGTAGGTGAGGAAACTGAGTCATGAAGAAGCCAGCTCCCTTCCGTCTCATGGTGCTCTTAACAAACGGGGTGTGATTAGGGACAAGCCACAAGAGCGATTCTACCAGACAAGCCACAAGAGCGATTTTGTGGTTTCACTGCAGTTTGACCTCCCATGCAGCTCTGGTGTGGTGGAGGGGGTGAGGTGGTAGACTTTTCTGTGAATCTACTCATCTGGATGGAGGTCCCAGGCAGAAGCCCAGCTTGAGGCTCCAGAGACCTGGCTTTCTGGTCCCAGTTCTGCTGTCTGCTAACTAGCGGTGGGAGGGTGGGGAGTCACTTCTCCTCTCTCCCCTCCTCTTCCTGGTTGTCAGATGAAGACTCTCACTTCTGCCACCTCCAAAGTCTCAAACCCTGGCTCTGTTTTTCCAGAGATATCTGACCTTGGCTCAACCAGTATCTGACCTTGGTTTAGCTACATGTTCAACTCTTGCATCTTCTTGTGGTCTATGTAGAGAGCACACTTGCTGATCTGGATGGAATAACTGTCCCTAGGTCTCAGTCATCTCTGACAGGTACAGGCACAACATCACTGCATGCAAATATCATTCACAAAAACCCCAGCATATTTGGTTCGGAGCTATAGGTTTTGCCTCCAACAACTTGTCACCCAACGAAGTTGAATTAAATATTGAAGTTTGTTGCAGATCATCTTCAAAGTGAAGAGCTCAGCCCAGTAAACATATAGTAGACTGTAAGCTGGTTGTAATCAAAATGATCTCCCGTCGCCCTGAGCAAGTTCTCCCACATAACATCTACAAAAATCCTGCACACCATTGTCACACCCACGTACTGCTCTCTGATATGTGACATTAGAAACCTCAATCCCCTGAAAAAAAAATCATAAAATAGTTTCAGTATATATGAACTGAGCACACATTTTGTTCAGTGAAACTTCTTTGATGATGCCTGTTCAAAAGCCTGCAAATATTGAGAAAACACCCACAGACTCGTCCTTGGCCGCCCTGGTACATTTTGCAGAAACCAACAGGGAAGACGGAAAAGACTGGATGTCCCTGGAGATCATGCACATTCCAGGACACCTCAGGCTATCTCAGAGTCACTGAGGCCTCCCACGTCCCCAGCAGTACCAAGCAGCACACAGGAGTGTGTTCGGCACACAGAAGCAACACTAGACGGAATAAGAAGGAAGGGCTGAGAGGCTCTGTGCTCTTGTCACCTTAGTGACCGGGGGTCAAGAGGTGAGTGTCTGGGACCCAAGAGCCGCTTCAAGGCCACGGAAATACAGCCTGTACCTGGGAGGAAAGGTCCTTGGGGAATAGATGTCAGGTCAGGAGACCGAGGACTAACTGTGAAAAACCTCAAAATACCGAGAAAAGCTTGTGTGCATGACTTGATGGCGTTCAAAGTCGTTGTAGCATACCCAGGACTCTGGTGGAGCACGTCTCCCAGACAGATCCATCATTTGGTATCAGCACTTCTTTATTATAAAATTAACATCACTGAAAGCTTCGAAAAAAATAAGACAGACCAAAAATATCACACCTTAGGCAAATGAGTTGGAAATCCCTTATAGTGACGCCCTATTTTTTCCACCCATCTCTAAAGTTGGAGGACACCTGGTATGGTGTTTAGGTAAGAGATGCAGCTCCTGGACCACACGGTTTCCTGACGGTACAGAATTGAAATGACGTCATGGAAATGCATATGTCTCAAGGTCACTCTAAGTATGGTTTCTAGGTGAAAACATGAGTCTTAGTCATTGGTGGAAAGGTGGTTGTGTGCCTTTGTGACCTGCTGGTCTCCATCGCTCTCTGCCTTCAAAGGCAAAGTTTTCATTAAATTCATTCAGGCTCCCAGCCAAGTTTTCCCACACTTTGGGCTCACCTGGAGGTACAATCTAAATGTAGGTTATACCACACTTGTGCTCCTTTGTCATTCACAAGGAAATAAAACAACTGCTACCCAGAAAGAGCGAAGTTTGTCTTCTGCTCAAGGGCAAGGAATCTATGACATAAGATGCCTACTCCAGCGGTTAATCTGAACAGTCTCATTTGTGTAGCGTTCCCCACGGTGACGAAAGCGAGGATGTGGCAGACACAGAACGTATGGAATCCTTTGTCTTAATTAAAAAGTACAGTGAGAGTCATGGAATTTGGCCAAGCCTCATAAATCTGCTCAAAGAATCAAGATTCTGTCAGATAAGCTTAAATAGAACCAACGGGGCCCTCTGGAGAATTAAATAGATTCCCTGCTAGTAGCTGACACCCACTCTCCTGTCACTTTGCTGCACCCCA
This sequence comes from Callorhinus ursinus, assembly GCF_003265705.2. NCBI lineage: Eukaryota > Metazoa > Chordata > Mammalia > Carnivora > Otariidae > Callorhinus > Callorhinus ursinus. The sequence goes on along the minus strand of NW_027397072.1, from coordinate 36,639,923 downwards.
CGGACGGCGGCTGTGCTCATTAACCAGCAACCCTCCTACCCGCCGATGACAAGTATATCCCCGTGGAGCACAGAACTCAGGGATGATAAATTTACTCCTGCTTGTAAAAATGAAACTCTCCTCAGGGCAATAAAAGTGCTGCGAGCCTTTAAGGAAATCAGTACTTTGTCTGATAACCTACCTTCATGAACAAAGACTGGTCCTCTTGGCCAGGACAGCTCCTCACTGCCAGGCAGAACTGCTCTAATGTAACTGGAAGGGAAGAAACAGCAAAGGTGAATGAGCTCCCTTCCGCCCCCGAGCTCCTCTGGGATGGAGAGGAACACGGTAGTTATAACAGAAACAGGGGGCATGCTACTCCCCGTCTTTCTCTGGTGATGGGATAGATAGAGCTCCCCCTGCCCCCGGAGTGGGTGACTTCTGCCCCACCGTGAGCTGGGATGACAACCTCAGAGCACAGGGTCATGCCCATTAATAGAACTCCATTTTAAACCTCTGGGAGGTCCTGCGTTCTGCCACCAATGACCAGCTGGTCCCCCAAAGACCACCCCCAAAAACCAATCCCTGTTTCATGTGATCTCCATTTAGAGAACCACCTGCCTTTGTAAATTTGGCTGTGGTAGATTTTCTGTCTCAGTCTTCTGTCGTGATGCCCACGGATTTAAGGCCTCTCTTGGTGTGAACATGATAATGGCCCCCAGTGTTGACGCAAGCAAATCCCCCAAACTCCCCTACGTATTTCAAGTCATGTTTCCCCAACCATCCTTCTCCAACAGAATGGCAGAGACAAACTCAGGAAAGCTTACAAAAACAAAAAACAAAAACCTTTTAACGATCCATTTAAGTAGGCCATGAAAGCTCTAGGAATATTAAGTTAGACAATTTACAGAAACCACATTCCCTTTCTCTGTCTTGGTGGCCTGGCTCCCATCAAAAGCCCACTTGTGTGGGCACCCTCTTTTTATTTTGGTCAAACAAAATACCAAACCACACACTGCCTTCCCTGCACACTGTTTTGACTCTATTATTTCACTTTTAAAAATGCTCCCATGAGTCCCTACCACCCTCAGATTTAAATCTACTCGTTCTGACAGGCATTAAGGGTTTAATTTAGTCAACCGTCTAGATGACCCTATTATTTCTAGACTCAAAGCAGTGTTCACTCTCTACCTGCCATAACCTTTCACCACCATCTGCTGGGCACAGTCCCACCACTTGCCTTGAAGCAGAGCAAAGCCCACCCCTCCACCGGAAACTTGCAGGCCTGCCATCCAACCATTCAAAGTCACTGACCACCTCTGGGGTCCAGCCCAACCTCCACAGAGTCCACAAAAGTGGGCAGAGCTACACCCAGCCTCATGACTGAGGGAAGGCCTCATTCCATTGTTCTGACCCCAAGGATGTCTGGATGTCATGTTTACAAAGACAGATATTTTGAAGAGAATTATATCACCAAGAACACATGTTCATCAAGCATTGTCTGGGTAAGTTTTGTGTGTTGTGTTCAATGTTACCTAATTACCTAACCTAATGTTACCTAAACACAAATCTTTAGACAGTTTCTATCTATGACTAAATTACTCTATGCAGTTTTAACGGTTATCAATTGCATCTTGTGCTGATGATTTTTTCCACATCTAAATGTTTGCTCTGATCCAGTCAAAATGTGCTCAGAACCAAGACAGGGATCAGTGTTGCCTGCTTTACATATATATGCCCACCCAGTCATCAATGGGCTAAAACGAATAGTAATTTACATAGAATCATAAATTATTTTAAACAATCAAAAAATTTTAAAAGAGTGAAGAGTTGAAATACAATACTTTCCCCATAAAAGGAGCTCAACAGAAACTCAGCTCGAGATAAGAACCCGGGCTAGGCTGAGTTCATACGAATGTTTTTGCTCTCACCGATTCAAAACACACCCCCTCCATGGAAGACTCTGGAAGCAACAACCTCCCTCCCTGAACATTGTCATCGTAAAACACATGTGACAAAATATTGAACTCTATTGTCTGAGGATGAATCAAGAATAATCTACAAATTCAGGTGCTAGGTTTTCTTTAGACAACCTTTTTTGAAGGTGGCTATTTCATTGGTAAAGGTTTATGCTGTGACTTGGAATCTTCCTGAGTACAGGCCATTGGAATCTAAACACTTGCTACTTGCTGCCTTGGGGGGCTCCTGGATTCTCGCCCTCACCTCTCCTCCTCTGTGGTGACCCCAGAGCCATACCTCCAACTGTCTATGGCTGGACTCCACTGTGACACTCACTTGTTCACAAGACGTGGCAACCAGCCAGGACAGCTGTTTCTTTGAACCAGTGGACTTCCATGCCCCGCCAACCCTTCCCTGAATTTTCCCATTTCTGTGGTACTGTCATCCAGCAGCCAGTAGGCCCAGATCTCTGATTCTTCCTTCCCGTCACTGAGCCTCCTGACGCTTCTTGCACAACGTCTCCCTGATGCACCCCTTTCCCACGGCCCAGCTGCCACTTTGACACTGCATAATGCTTCTGCCTCGTTCCCCAACCTGGATGCCCCGCCCTCCCTCTCCTGGCCCTGTGCCCACTGCTGCCCCCACAGGAACACTCGCACTGCCAGGGCTCTGCCTGCACCTCCTCCCCTCTGCGTCTCAGGCCCTCTTCCCTGGTGCAACCCCCTCCCCTTACCAGCTCCTCACTATCACTAATCCACAGCTGGGTTCCTGGCCACACGATCCGCTCTGTCTTCTTCCTATCTGCTCAAACCCTACCCTTCTGGGCCCAGCCAGTCAAGGCAGAGTCAGACAGACCTCACTCACGGTCTTTACCACCACTCCCAGCCACGTGTCCTTGGATGAACCACATGCTCTCCCTGAGCCTCAGTTTCCTAAAGTCACCTCTGGAGGTGTTGTGAAGGCGAATGGAGAGGCCGGAGGCCAAGGCACAGTGTCCGGCACGGCACTGGCCCCCCGACTCTGCACCCTGGAGAAGCCTTCTCTTTCCCCATCACACGGACTTCTTCCCGGCTTCATACCTTGATGGGACACATTACACACTGGCTTCTTCTCTTTAAATTGTTTTTTGGCTGATAGGTGCACACGCTGCCTTGTCTGAGGAATGAGCCTCCAGAGACAGCCTTGTGACTTTTCCCGAACTCTGGTCTATCCCTGTCTTGTCCAACATGCCCAAAGTCACCACCCAGTTTTGTGGAACTGGACTGAAGGGCCCTGTGTTCCCACAGGGCCCCACAGACGGAGCTTCCCCCTAACTGGCTGGCTCGAGTTCATGAGGCCAGCACCTGTTGCCCCGTCTACACAAGCAACAAAAGCCAACCTTGACAACAGGGCACCAACAGAAGCAGAGCACACGGACTGCCCAGTTGTTTTCCCCTCGCCTTAGATGTCAGTGTGACATAGCTCTCGTGCCAACAGCGAGCTTACCACTCACCTCATCCCACTCTGATTTCTACCAAATCCCCAAAGAGAGAGGGTAGAGACACGACCAGCTCCTCTCCGCCAGGTCTGTGTGGCCACTGCACCTGGGCTACCTAACTCACTGACAAGGCCTGCTGAGAAGCATCTCAACAAGGTTCACATTTCATTCTCCTCCCGCTCCCCTCCCTGACTTTTAAGTAAGAAAAAAAAAAAAAACCCTCTAAAAATGAAAGCATCTGTGGTATCTACCTTCCTCTACCCCTGCTGCTGATTCAACGGGGGCTGACTGCCTGATGAGAATAAGGCCGGCTGCCAAACTCAAGGCTCATGGCCGCGGTGCGAGTCTCCTTCAAAGACTCTGGGTGAAATGTTTTGGATTCCACGTCGATTGTTTTAACTGCTCTTCAGTGTCCCCAGTGCAGTTCCAGCAGGGGGATGCAAAGGCTCCCACAGTCAAGTCAAGTCACACTGTCCCATAGGACAGTCAAGTTCCCTTGGTTCAACCCTTCCACTCAGTGTGACCGAGAGATCGGCCTGACAATAGCGGGAGAACAACAGATTTTGAGATAACAAGTCACTTTGAGGTGGGGGCGGGGAGAGCCGAGAAAAAGTGACCCAATTGAAGTAAGAAAATGAAGTAAGTTAGAAATTGAAGTAAGGAAATGAAGTAAGAAAATGGTAGTTTGGGAGACAAAACTTACAGGCTAGCATGAAATACTTCTGTCTCCCCTTGTGAATATGGGCTGCCATGGGTTCGTAGGTGAGGTCCAACAGCCTCACCCATGTAGCCATTTCTGGAAAGGTAGACAGGACTTTGCAACACGGGAGATCCCTAAAACAAGGAAATGGTTGTACCTAGAATATCTTTCATTATGACATGTTGATGCAAATAAGGGGGGAAAGTAAGACAAACCAAATGCACAATAGCATTAAACTTATGTTTCTCTTTGAACTATGGCTGTAAGATTGAGGAACTCCTGCTAAGTTAACAGACACAAGTGACCTTAAAGATAACATCAGGGGCTGTATTGCTCAGAAATCCTGTCTCGGAATATTCTTTCAGCTTCTCTCTCAATCCCCATGACAGGGTCCTGGAGAACTGGGATCCTGCCCCAGGTGCCAAGCTTTAAAGAGCCTTGCTCGGCCATCCCTCCGGCTGCAGCCTTCCCCATGGGGCAATGGGGGAGTAACTGCCTGGAGTCCACACCCCACTTCTCCAGGTACCCAGGATCCTGGGTTTATAGCTTGAGTCTCTTCATTGGGACTGTGTGTGTGTGTATCCCTAGACTCATGCGGTGGCCAAGGGGCAGCTGTTGGCAGGGTTGGACAAAGACCTTGTGCTTCTAGACTGGAGGATCCACAGAGTGTGGGATGGATCTGGGGGTGGGAATAGTCAGGGATCTGCAGGGCGGATGCTTCTCCCCATGCTGCTGAGTTCACAGAACTTCCCAGAGTGTGAGAATTGTAAATTGGAGCCTGGCCTTCTGGATGAATGAAGCTACATTTGTTCAGGCAGGAGGACAGAGTATATTTTCTTCAACACTTTGTCAGCTTGTTTTATACACTTCCCCTGGGCCCCACACACAGCAGGGCAGGCTTGGAGAACAAAGACCTGATACTAAAACACAGGCTCACCCAAACCTCTTCAAAGCCAGGTGCTTCCATCTATCTCTGGAAAGAGGACACCGGTCCCAGCTGCATCTCTCATCTGGCAGGAGAAGGTTTCACAATGAAGAGAAGGAAACCAGTCTCTTCTTAGGGGCCGCAGAAATGTGGAGGCTGACATCTACCCCTAAACAGAAGGTTTCGCCTGGAGGAGTGTGACAGTGGAGGACCCTGGGGCCTGGGCATGGTGCTCTGGGAGCAGTGTCCTCCCTTGCTAAAGCTTCCCAGGCACCAGGGGCAGCGGGTCCCACATCTCCAGCTCAGGTCTGCCTCTCCCTGGGAGCCTTGAGGGTCAGGCACCCACCCCCAAGGCTCCTGGTCAGGGGTGCTGCCCTTGCTCTGTGGCACAATGTGGAGCACGCTGGTGGCTGTCCCTCAGCCCTCTCCTCTCACGTATGTGTGACAGTCTGCTCTCAGCTCACTTTGTAGAACTATCACTCCAGACCTCTGAAGTCCCCCACCCACCTATTCATCACAACATAACAGGGAAATGTTGAAAGAGAGAGAGAGAGAAAAGAGCTTCATCTTTGCAGAAAGAACTCTACCTTTGTTTTCAGAATCAACACGGAGAGTGAGCAGGGGCTTTTAACTTCTTGGCAACTAGCAGTTGGGGCAGATCTGGCCTCTTGCCCATTGAGATGTGGTGAAGGGGCGTGGAGCTGGCCCGCAGGGGACTTCCATGCCAGGCAAGGTGCCATGGCTCACTGCCTGGTCCCCTAGCCTGTTCCAGTTCACATGATCCATTCCAGAGACTAGGTAGAACATGGCACGTGCCCCTCGCCCCTGGCTCCATGCCCATGTCTGGGAACACGACAGGAGCTCAAAGGGCCCAAGCTCTTCTCCAGGCAGACCAGTTCTGCTTCTCTGTAACTGAGTCTCTGCCTGAGTACTGGGACCGCAGCACCTCCAAAGGGACAACCTTTGGATAGAGAGGGGGACCTCTGCTTCTCCAGTGCAAACCCTCCTTTCAACCCCCTCGGCCACCCCCTCACTGAAGGTCTTGGTCCTCTCACTTGCTGGCCACACTCCCATATTTTGTTCTTCATCCTCTGCTCATGCCCACCCTGGGTCTCTTTCCCCAGTGTATCCCAGCCAGAGAAGTTTTCCTCAAGGGAGCTTGGGTGTGAGGGTCACTCTCCAGCTCAGTCCCTTAATTGGCCTCCTACTGTCTACCCAGCAAAGGCCAAGTGCTGTCACGCAGCATTCAGCACACCCCACGACCCTATTCAGCCCACTTTTGCAATATTCAATTGCAATATTCAATTTTGTTTCCTGGCCTCTCCCCCGAACACTTCCCTTCTGGCAGAATAGGGGCCTTGCCATTCCCTGAACAAGGCCTTCACTTTGTCACCTTCATGTTTGTCCACACTGTAGCCTCCTCCCGGAATGCACTGCCACACTTCCAACATGGGGATCCCGTTCACCCTTCAAGACCCAGTACTGAGGGAACTTCTGGAAGCCATCTCAGAGTGCTGTGATGTCTGCAAGCTCCCTGTACCTCTCATGGGCTCGCCACATTCCACACGGCAGGGCACACGTACTCATACCTTATTCCTCCCCTACACTGAGAAGGGTCATAGATCATCCCAGCCCAAAGTCTTGCAAATAGGAGGTCCTGAAAACTTTGTAAGCAAATAAACTGCCAAGTGTTTCCCCTGACCCTACTCCTTTGAAATCGGTAGGAGTTGTGCCCACAGGCAACATGTTCGTTTGGCCGGGCCCTGGATGGGGACAGCATCGGGTCCTCCCTGCCATCTTGGAATCCTTGACCGTAGTCTGAGCCGTGGGAGTGACATGTGGATAACTGGCTGCCAAGTGCTAGATGGGGGCACTTCTTGCGGGGAGCAGGGGCAGGCTGTGGGGTGGCGGGGGGGGGGCAAACCCTGTCTGCGGCATGTGGGCCTCGGGAAGAAAGTGCTCCGCTCTCTCCATGCCGGTGACATCACACACCCAACTGATCTTCCTTCTCGGGGCTCTTCTCTGTGAAGCTGGTTTCAAAGGAGAGCCAGCTGTGGCCTCTGGCTCAGGTCAGGCCCACAGTCACCAGAGCGAGCAAGCACACTGGTCACTAACTTCCCAGATAGAGTCCTTTCACCCTGAGTGGGGCGGCAAGTGTGGCCATTTGACCAGCAAGACATGAAGGCTCAGCTTGTCTGGACTCCCCTCTCTGGAACCTGCAGTCTTCCTATGTGTGGGGAGGCCGCTCACCCTCAGGTGGGTGGGGCGCTCTCTTGCTCATTCAGTGTCGCCCTCAGCTCACCATGGGCACCAGTGGTGACCACCATTGCCACATCTCCTCCCTGGCAGAGAGCCTTCCCCATGGGACTGCGCCTCCCACCTGCAGACCCCTGGTTGGAAAGACAACTCCGACAGTGACACTCAGCAGGAAGGTCACCCCTCCCCCGCCACCGCACTGATCCATGAAGAGAGGAGGAGTTGACAAGTTTTGGAAAACGAAGAGCTGAGGACTCCAGATATAGCATTTAAATCAGGAAGATAATGGACATGACAGCCGTGAGCAATCGCGTGGGGTGCGGGGTCAACCCGGATGTTCTATTTTGAAGGGTTTGCCTCTCAATTTAACATAATGCTATGCTCAGGACTTGGGTATTTCTATGTCCTCAGGCCTCTCTGCCATTCCCCATCATGGTGGCTTACTCATAGGTCCCAGGTGCCCCCATGCTGCACACGTCCAGGCTGGATTTGGTCCTGCTCTCTCTACCTTGGTGCCAGAACCAGCCCAGCCCACCCCATATCACCCTTAGCGCTTCCTCCCACCTCAGCCTTCACCTCCCATGACTCTCAAGGTCCCATAGATTCCTGTAATGTCTCCAGAATGGCCTCCCCCCACCCCCAGTCCTGCCACCACCGCTTCCCAGCTTGTATCCTCATAGATGCGTGCCGGACAGCCTGGCCTGGCCTCCCCGGATCACAATTCACCTCCACATCACAGCCGCAAACGCTTCCTACACCCCCAATCTGGTCATGCCTTCCCCTGTTCCAGATCTTTCCCAGAGCCTTGCTGACTGTGGCGGTGGACAGTGAAAGCTCCCAGACAAGGCCCACAAAGGCCTGTGGGATCCTGACGCCTGTTCCCTACAAGAGCCCTGCCCTTCAGACATACCATACCACAAGTGCTTTCTCAAATCATCCATGAATTTCACGCTACCCATTCTGCTCTTCCTTCTGCTTATAATGCCCTTTCCACCTTTGTAATATAGGTAAATCTTACCCAACCTTGCTGGCTGCCTCGCCGGGCACTTAATGGGGAGCCGCATGAACCCCATCCTTAAGCCTCTCCCAAGTTCTCCCAGAGCATCTGGTCTATGGAAACTGTCATCCAGCTTTGACTAATGCTCCTTGAGAGCAGGGGCTATTCCTTACTGGATCTTCCGTCCCGAGAACTTAACACAGTTCCCAGCCCACTTCAACACATGCTTGTTGGATGAGGTTGGGTGAATAAGGGAGTGAAGGAAGAGTGTTCTACATCCGAACTGTTTCTGAAAGACAACTGAGTAGATGCTGGACTCAGGTGGGGCAGGACCAGATTTTAAATGCTTGTTCTCCATGAGGCGATCAGAGTTTGAGAGAGGGAGCAAGCTTCAGCTTCCATGGGACATCCCACCATTTTCTCCCACAATCCGATGCAATACCTCGATCCTATCCCTTAGGACTGACACAGTCTTCGTGTTTCTTGCAAGAACGACCAAAGCAAACTGAAGTCAAGTGCTCACAGCTGTAATTGGTCCTGCACAGCTGGGACTTGAGGCACCTCTGGAGCAGAGATCAGAACCCGAGTGTCTCCTTAATCAATTGCTGACAAAAGCTTTTTGTGGCAATTATCAGAAAAACTCAACCACCCGTCCATGGCCCAGAATGGGTTTGCATAAAATTTAATTTGTCTTAAACTTCTCAGGAATGAAGAACTATCAAATGTGCACAAGAGCAGGAACTCTAATGTTCACTGCAACCAGAACCTGCATTACTTATTAAGAAATGGCTATTTCTAACACTATAAAAAGTCATTTTTTTCTGCCATGTTATGTTTTTGTGACTAGCTTACTTTCTGGTTCATGTACTTGGACCCCGAGATCACAGCAATAGGAGGTTAGACACCATCTCTACCACACGAGCTTTTTGCTACATTCTCGGGCACAGAATACTTTTCCCCTATAATTATAGAAATCTGTGGGAATTTCTTTATTTTCCAGGCTTCGATTAAGAGAGAATTTCCAAGGGCTTTTTCAGTGGAAAAAAAAAAATCACAGTAAACAGCTTCCTCCATCTCTACTTACCCTGATGTTAAATAAACTTCCCCTGTTTTCAATACCCATTTTGGTACAGCAAATCAGGGGACCTACATGTTAGTAAAGGAAGGGGATGAAAACCTTCTTGTGAGTTATCTTGTGGTCACTTTCCTATCTAACACTCTAGACCACTTTAAGTGCATATTAAAACTTGTTATTTGATTATATCTCAGAGGATCGAATGATGCTTTTTTTTTTTCTTTTCGGTTCTCACATTACTGAGTAAAAGCCATCATTTTCAAGTCCGTAGAGCATTATGTTTTCTCTGCAAATAAAATCCCATAACTCTCAAGCAAAGAGAGAGGTATATTCATAAAGAGGAGACACGGCCCTATTTTTCCTCCTGACATTTGGGATCTAAGATAGGTTAAAAATGATGCTTTTATCTCTGGTGATTTATCAAACTCCAGATTTCATAAAAGATAAACAGATGCCCTAAAGAAAGGATACATCATCTTAATGTTTCATTGTGACACTTTCGGTATCTGAAAAGCATGTATATTAAAGATCTCCCCTCCAAAAACTCAATAGTTCCTATGATTTACAGAGTCATTTCTTGTTTTTAAAACACACTGAAGTGAGAACAGGCCAGGAGACACCTTAAAAAAAATGGTCACATTTGAAACATACAGATTATTTATAGACAAAAAAACTGAGAGCTGAAAGAAAATCTGGTTATCAACAGACAGTTGCTTTTTCTATGTTTTTTCTGAGTTCATTTTGGTTTTTGTGTGGGTGGCTCATGTGAACTCAAAGGTTATTTGCTAAATGTTTTGTGAGATTAGAACATGTTGTCCTTTAAAATCTTGTTGCAAATATGTTTAGCTTTAGAATATGGGATATGGGATCATGTTTTTAAAATAGAAAATCATACCTAGACTTGTTATGACAAGACAAGTTTCTATGCTCCTATTTTTAATTCACAATTTAGAAGGTATTATTCTTAATCATATTCCTAGCGGGAAAACTCACAGTACAGAGTTCAGCAGTAAAAAAAAAAAAAAAAAAAATTGTTTCTTTTTTACTTTTGTGTTGCTTTCACCTGCCAGCTTGGGTACTGATTAATCTCATTTTGAAACTACTTAGGTGCCAGGCGCTGTAAAATCAGTGTGGACTGCAGATCAGATCTTTGCAGTACAAATATAAGGTACGTTTTTCAATCACACAATGGGGAATAAAGGAGAACCCCCCAAGTTTGTGGGGGCTTCTTTTTTCTGCCTCTTTAGCAATACTGAGCAACCAGGTTCAGATCCAACCAGCACTTATGGGCCCCACAAGGTGGGCAGATGGCAGCAGTCAGCTGGGATTTGAATCCTCCTTCTGCTGTGTGACACTGGGCAACTTACTTAATCTCTGTGCTTAGCTTCCTCAGGTGGAAATTGGATAGACAGTGGCCCCTTCCTCACTGCCTTGGTGGGGATTAAAGGATGCTCCCTCCCCCACTTTTTGCACAGGGCTTGATACACTGAGTCCTCCCTAGGTGTTAGCTGCCCTCATGATTATAGGGCCCTAGTGCTTCCTCACGTCATTTTTCATTTCATCCTCACAGAACACCTGTGAGATGGAAAACATAAGACGCACTATTCGGAGACAAACGCGGTGAAGAGTAGTGAAAACCAGTACAGGCCGACTTTAATGTAGGAAAGTGTGTGTTCAATAAATACACAAAGAGAAATCTCCAAAAGTTCAAGAAGGCTGTAACTCCCAGCCTCTGGTGTTTATCTGTAGGAAGGAAAGCCCTCGGAACGTTGGTAGTGGGAGGGTTTCCCTCAAAATCTGATGCCTAGAAAGCTTTTCTGAGCAAAGCTTTAGGGTTAGCCAGCCTGAGGGTGAAGCCCTTGGTTGGATGCGATCCTAGGCAATTGGTTCCTCCGCTGAGCCTGTTTCTCAACGGGCTTTGTGAGCTTGTGGAGACCGAAGACATGACAAGGGTCTGGCCCAAGGGAAACCCTCCACAGATGGAGGCTGCAGTGATCATTACAGTCGGCCGAGATACTGGGGCTCTAGGGATAAGTGACATTTTCTTAGCATCTGGGTCAAGGACCACAGCTAAATTCTGTTCTTAACGGTCTCCACAGAGCAGATATCATGCAGGAGTTAGACTTTGCTTTTTCCACTTGTCCCCTTCTTCCCAGCGCAACAGAACACTCGGGTCATTTGTCACAAAACTTTCATACACTGCCACCTCCTTCAAAGAGTGAGTTGGCAGAGTCCTCTCAAGACAGTTTTCTTAGTGACACACTCCCAGTAGGGTGATTAGGGGCCTCAGGGGCCCAGAGGCCAATGTGATGGCATTTCTTGGGGAACAGTACTTGGGGTCTTTGGGTTGGGCTGACCCAATCTGCAAGTTTACCCATGTGGCCACAGGGAGAAGGCGAGGCTCTGGGGCAGAAACCCCAGCATTATGATGACAGGAGCAACCTTCCTGATGCTGGAGAAGGGCTCTTCTGTAGACTCACGCCTGGAAAGCCTGGGAGCCACACTCTGTCTCACCCACTTGCCCAGAAGGGGAAAGGCTAGGAACGTGGTACAACGTTGGGCGTTCTGCACTGTAGAACTTTCTCTTCCTGTGTCCATTTGCTCATGAAGCGATGCTGCATGCTCTGCCAAGGGTTGGCATGCAACAATGCTTCAAGGTCAGTCACATTTCTTCTTCTTTTCTTTTTTTAAGAGCCACCATCTGCATTAGCCCAAGGTACCCCTATGCTCCTACTTAAAATGGTCTCCATTTCTTCGGGTGTCTCCCTCAGCAGGAGCCTCCACTCTCATCTCTGTCCCTTGGAACAATCTTGTGTAGCCACAGGGAAGGCGAGTCCACCTCTTGGCATTCCAGACGGGCCCTCGCTGCTATCCCAGACTTCAGGCTTTAGGGACCCAGCAACTCCTGCAGAGGACTGGAACAGTCGCATGGGCTCTCCCAGGTGTCTTGCACTCTGAAATGGGGACCCTCAACTCCCCGCTGCACATTTTGCTCTCAGGAACAAATGGGTCTGAGGTTCAGCCATGTGACCAGGACAGAGGTAACAAAGCTGGAAATGGTCTTTCTCTTCCCCCTTGGGAAATCCAAGATGCTGCTGCAAATCATGCCTGTCCATTCTTGGCTCTCTAGACCCCCTGCCCTGCTTCTACCACCCACATAGTTAACGGGTGCTAGACAAAGAGGAAGGTCAGCATCAGGGGCAGCAGTACCCAAAGCTCCTCCCTCCCACCCCAGACCACCTGTCAGGGCATGCTGGGACTGCTTCTAAATATCGTCTCACCCAGCAGAGGGTTCCCATGGGAAAAGAAGGCACACAGGTTGTCCCAGCCAACACAATATCTGTGGTACCTATCCTCCTTCCCCACTTGCCAGACCTCCACCTCCAGCAACAACAGCAAAACACACTGAAGAAATCTGTATTCAAATAAGGTGTGTTGACTTTCGACTTCAGTTCCACCCCAGAGGGCAGGTTTGCTCTTCAAGTGCAGAGGATTTAGAGTCTTGGGGCACTTCTGTAGTGGAGTGTAAGGGGGTGGTGATGAGAACCTAAATTCACACGAGACTCCTGGATGAAGTTATGGCATTTTATTTTTCTGACTCTGAATAGCGAAATGCACATTCATCGAAGTGGTAAGTATATTCCCAAAGTTCCCTGGAAGATGAATGCTAAAGCTAAAACAAAATCGAGGTGAATGTAGTTTGTTTAAAGAATAGCCCCATTAACAATGGGGGCGAAAAACGCTGATCCCATGAAGGATACTGGAGCAAGTACTCACGGATAAAATACGGAAAGAATGCTGTAATAACACGTATGATCACATTTTTATTAACAAAGAAAGTCTTGTTTGGAAACAAATCGTCCCTGAGAGGAGTCCGAAATTAATCCTCTGATAGGCAGAAAACCACACTACTTATATATTCTAATCATAATTACAATGTGCTCTTAAAGCGAACATTCTAGATTATTAGTCACTTTATTAAGAACCAGAGAAGGGACTTCTGCTGCATAATGAGAGCACCTTACAAGCTCAGAGGAGGGAAAAACCAAGACAGTTCTGCATGGAGCTGGAGAATGGTGGATGTAATTTATTTAATAAAAGTGCTTAGTTTCTCTTTTTTATTTAGGAATTGGCACACCCTTAGGGGTTCAGACAGCACTGTGCTTCTGAGCTGCTCTTTCTAGGGCAAGATAAAAATGTGGATCACAGAAAAATAACAATTTATCATTGTAATGGTTACATCCCACTTCAGAAACCACTAGAGACTGCTTAACATTTTTATTTCAAACATGGTTTTCCCGAGTCTTCAGGTGACAACGGATACTGATGCCAAAAAGCTTTTTGTCCATTTTTTCCTAATAAAAATGGCTAGATTCTGAGTTCATTTTCATCTGGGGTGACATTAAGGTCTGCGCTTTTGCAGACTGATCCTTCCCTTCCCTCCTTTGTGCTCTTTGAAAGTCTCCAAAGGCAACATCTGGGCCCAGTCACCGAAGACAGATGGGCTCCTTCTACTTCTTCTCCCATCCCCTGGGGACCTCTGGTAGCGGCACAGCATGCTATTTAAATGTAATGATACGCTGACGGGATTGTCCCTGCGCAGTGCGTGCTTGGCGCACTCCTACCATGAGAACCCATTTTGTATCTGTTCAAACCTCCTCATTATGGACGGCTTTCTCTATCTCAAAACATTCCTGGGATTTCTAGGTGCTGTCATTGAACTAATTCTTATTTTTTCTTCTGTGACTTTCTACAGCCAAATTGTCTTCCTCTGACCCTGAAGGGGGCCAATTTCCTGAAAATAATCACTTTTGCTGCTGTGGTTATTAACGGGTAAAAGGTAGGGAATCCGTTCGGATTTCTTCTGTGCTGTGGCAATATTAAATCTTTGATGTTTCCTGCCCATGTTAAGACTTCCTACACTGGAACCTAACTTGCTTAATCGTTCTCTTGTTCTTATGCTTTAAGAAACAAGGATCTAAATGTTCCACTGGGTAGTGGGAACTAAGGACTTTGTAGAGTAGTAATTAACAGTAATAAAAAAAAAATTTTTTTTTTTAGTAATAAAAAATTTTTATTGAACCCTAACTATGGATCAGATGCTAAGGTAAGGGCTTTCAAGTATATTCTCAATAGCCCCATGAGGTAAATATCACATTATCTCCATTTTATAAACAAAGATGAGATGAAAGCTTAGAGAGCTTAATTCACTCACAGTCACATAGCAGATAGAGGTAAACAAAGCCTCTGCATTCAGTTAACAAGACTCTGGAGCCGGAGTTCTCACCCCTCACACTAAACTTAATTATGCTCTTGACAGATGGGACGAGTGGTTCAAGGCGTAATAGTCAGTGTTTCCAAGGCAAAGGCGTGTGAGTTCAGGGATTCTTGGATGCCCCCCTTCAAATTTACTCCCATCTCCTAACGTTTAGAAATGTTTCACCTGGAGTCCACATGGCTCCTGCTCGTATCCTGGGAAGGGTAGTATCTGGGGTCAGTACACAGAGGAGCAAGGGGAGGAGCCCAGGTGCTGGGGCCACAGACAGCCCTAAGAGTAGAGCCATAGATGTCTACACACAGTGAAGAAGAAGGCCTGGGATGTAACTGCCTTCAGTAAAGGTGCCTCGTGTGCTGCTTTATATCCCAGGTAAGTTTTAGCTTGATCAACAAACCTGAAAAAAATACCCTACCAACAGACGAGGGGTAGGGGTGGTTTGCAAACGTTTCTCAGGGGGTGAGGTTGGTGCTGAGCACACCAAGAGAGTCCAGGAAGCAGACAGCCTTTGGGCTCCAGGACCCAGCCTCTGTGGCAGGCAGGCCAGCATGGACACTCCTCCAAGAGCTGTCCAAACAGTCCAACCTTTTGCAACGTTCTGACTATCCCTGAATTCCACGTGGAGAGTTCCCCACAGGATGGAGCGTGTACGAATGATTCAGCAGTTGGGTTTTCATTCGTGATGAATAAACTGGCATTTTGGTTTATATAGCTGTCACCTTTGAGTTTGATTAAGGTGAGTCAGTTCCCCTGAGCCTCATATACTGTGGGTGTGCAGGCAAATTAAAATTTCTGGACCCACAGATGAGGGAACTCAATCCTGTGCCTTAATGACCTGTGGGGAGAGAATCTTTTGCCCTCCCTCAGCCCCTCTCAGCCCCACGCTGTGCTCCTGCATCCCCTCCCCAGGGACAAGGGGGAAATCAGTCCAAATCTAGGGTGCTAATGAGGCCGTGGTTATGACGGAATGTGGTCACTGTGTAAAAAGGCTGCTCCCTGGGTGTGGTGCCCGCAGGCCCCATGAGGAACCCATGCTCTGGGCATATTCACTTGTGCATTCTCGTTCCTCTCCATACTCTTGAGCCCTGTGTCACGGAGCTCACCAAGGTCCCAAGTGCTGGATTGCGCCTTAGGGGAGAGGAGAGGCCAGACCAGTCTATTCACCCCAATCTGGCTCTTGTCAGCCTGCAGGGAGGGGCCTGGGCAGCCCCACCGTGACTAATAACGTGGCGCTCTGCTCTTCTGGTACTGCCTGGCTGGGGAGGGAGGGTGGTGGCCATGCTGTGAGGTCGGGTGGGATGCAGGCACTCCTGGGTTGCTGGCTTGACTCTTAACAGAACCCATCCAGGAATTCCACCTCACGAGATGGTGCCTGAGGACACACCAGGACTGGGAGCCGGGCCCCGGAGCTGTGGTGGTGACCAAACCTGACCCTGCCTTCCCAGGGCCAGCCGTGAACTTGGTGGGATGGAAAACCCCACGCGACAAACAAACACAGTGAGAGCCTTTTTAAGACTCCGCCTCCCCCCCCGGGGTAAGAGTATATGATGAATGAACGAATGATTCTTGAGGCTACACAAAATTCTCAAGAATAAATTGCCGTATCTTGATGGATCGCACTCTGTTTTCAAAGTTTCGTTTTATTTTCTGTGATTGGGGTTTGTTGGGATCAAAATGGACACTCAACAGTTTCTCAGTGCCGGCGCTCCTGACATCGAGGCAGGGTAACTCTCTGCTGGGGGTGTTGTCCACGGCCTGTGGGGTGTTTAGCAGTGTTCCTGGCCTATACCCACTAGCAACCCCTGCTCGGTTGTGGCAACAAAAAATGTCTCCAGACGTCGCTAAATGTTCCCAGGAGGGCACAATCGCCTCTGGTTGAGAGGCACCGCTTTAAAAGGCTGAACCGGGTTCTCGCTAATTCGAGGATTAGGTGGAAGTACTGAGTTGCGGTACTTGAAATTCTGCAGGCAGTGATCCTATTAAAGCACCCTCCCTTTAGCTGTGCGTGCACCCTCCGGTTTGTTTACGTGGGAATGGCAGTCCCTGTTGGGCAGAGGGCCACAGCTGAGGGGCCCGCCATTTGCCAGCTGGCTTCTCTCGAGCCAGTGCTGTTGGCAACTGTCAGGTTGTGTTGGATGCACTGTTCCCAGAGTTTAGCGTTGGGTTTTGTGGGTGTCATTTGGTCAGTGTTCCTGGTAAGTTGGAGGTTAAGTTATTTGGGGGCCTTACATTCAACACGAGGGCTGGTGTGGGGACTGTCCTTTGCAGTCTTATTCCCAGGTACCTTGCAGCCCCCCAGAGCAGCCCAGTTATAAATATTCAACACGAGCCAACTCACCTCTGTGGATGTGTGCCAGAGACAGGGAGGCAACATGATGAAGACACGAGTTCCAGGCACTGAAAAAGTCCTCTTTCTTGGTCATCACCTGTCAAATGGACAGAATAGAAATAACCACCGATGATCTTCTCAGAGAACAGAGCTTAGAAACAAGGTAGATGGCAAATGTGCACATTTTTAGTACCACCTGAAGCCTGGGTAACTTGCAAGGCTGGCCTCCATGACGCACGGGAGTTATTTGTTGATGAAGAAATGCCATCAGTGTACTGTGAGTCCAGTTTCTGTGTTTGTAGGCACTCCTCACACAGAGCAAACGTGGGCACTGCTGGCCACCGACTCTGGAGATGGAACAGGTGTCCAGGAAACAATGTGAAGGGGAGAGCGCAAGCATTGATAAAGCGACACTGTGCTAATTGGGTCGCTCGCTGCCTGAGGAATTGTGAATAACAGAACGAACTGCATAAGTCTAATCTGCAGCAAAACGAACCTGCCTTGCCTCCCGCCTTCCTTTTGTTGTAGGCAGGTACTTCCATTCATTCTCAAGTTGTTTCTTGAATGCCCATTAGATCTCCAGAATTGGCATTTGGCCGTGGCCAGGTGTGATGTGTGTGAGGGGATCCCAGGAGCGTGGAAACTGCGTACACAGCACCTCCACATCATCCATCTACGTGACGGTCCCTTTAGCCGGTATCCCCTATGGAAGGTGGTCTTACAATCACTCCAACCAAGGGAGTTGTTTTGCTTTGTTTCTTTGCTTTTTTGTTTGTTTGTTTGTTTGTTTTGTTTGTTGTTGTTGTTTTTTAGTTGGCGAGGAGTGAGGAAATAGAACTAGAAGAAGATAAGAATGAAGAAAATACACAAAGAGAAAGATGCCGCATCACGAAGCTGGCAGTTAGTCATTTACGTGGAGCTAAGAGCAGATTCTTATCTGACCAGAGAAGAGTGTTAAATTTGTCACTTCTGACTTTTCTTTGTTTCTTCTTGCCTTTTCTTTTTTTTTTGTCTTGAAAACCTAACAGTTTGATATTTAAATTTTTAGCCTTTGTCTTTGCTCAAAGAAACGACACTCAAATAGAAAGTCAGACTCTATGCATCTGCTTCCCATTTGTTTTAAACTCACACGCCGAGCCCTGTGGTTGGAAGGTAACCTGCCCCCTGCAGCTCCACAGTTCCTGTAGGGCCTGGAGGACTTGCTTTGTCAAAACCCTCCTATAACAGAATGCTTTGTGCTCCAGTGGAAAACCAGCACTGCAGAAAGCCTCTACCCATGTATAATTTAGCACGATTACCTGGGGCAGCAGGCAGAGTTTGGAGGATCATGTCACGCGAGACTTGGAGTCCCCACCTAATGGGGGCGTCTTATGACAGTCAAGGGAGAGGATAATGTTTGTCTCGCTCCCTGAATCAGTATCTCTTGGTACTGGTGTCAAAATGACAGCTGAAAAGGTGTGATAGAGAATGCAACTCTCAAGGAATGGGCTAGAGCACATCTCTGGCAGAGGTGAGGACAAGAGCTGGCCAAATACTCCTGTCCCCAGACACTACCCATCACACTGCAGACGAAAACGCCGGGCAGTCCGTGCTGGGGCCTGGTGGACGGGCTCTCCTAAACGTGTTGGCCGTCCCTTCCCTACCCACCCCTGGCTGTATGGGAAGGAGAGAGGAAGGGTAAAATAGTGTGCAGATGTGTCCAAACAGAGCTGAGGGCATGCTTACATTTTTTAAAAAAACTAAACATACACACTTAAGTCTTCACTGGCCTGATCTAGAGAAAACCAGAAACAAAAAATTGGCTGGACAATGTAGACCCTGTGTGAAGAAGGGACTTCAGATGAGAAAACACTGCAGAAGGCCCTTTACAAAACTTGCTATGACTGTACCCTCAAAAAGTACAAGGCAAAAAATAAAAAAAGCAAGTTCAAGTTAAGGGGAAAGGCCCCTTGAAGGCCTGCCAGCCTGCTCCTAAGTGCTTTTCCTTATATGTCAACATCACAGTGCTGCAGCAGGACCCACTTGAGCAGGTTCAGAGTAACCTCGTTCCTGCTGGCAAGTGTCCCCTCACACCCCACATCAGACAGGAAGGCTGGCATGACTTACCCCCGACTGAAGGATGGCACCCAGGACTTGGAACATGTTGATAGAAAGGCAGATGCCCAGGAAAGTGACAGACTGACTGAGATGCCTCTGTCCCCTTGAATTAGAGTTTACTGGCAAGAAATAATAGGCTGAAGCCAATTGGGGGCTGCACAGTGGTCCACACGTCCAGGTGGGGCAGCCCAGGAACAGTGTGTGGGGTCCATTCCAGTCCACTGTCAAGTGGTCAAAACAAGCAGATCAGAAGGTCAAACTCTGATTCAGCCTTTAAGTGTAGACTCAGTGTGAACCCTAGGGTGTCACTGCCCACAGCTGTAATCCAGCTGATAGTTGCCTATGCAATGCACAAGATTTTTAAATGTATTTATTGCACCAATAACATGCAAAACAACAAAAATCAAGTATCTAACCCTCTCTCCTTACAAAACCTTAATAGGAGGTTTCTGGAGAGTGGATTTTTTTTTTTTTTTTAATGGATGTCTGTTCTTTACCTCAAGCAGTAAACCTGCTACTGAAAATTTGTATGTAACTTAGCCTTATGTAAACTAAAGCCTTCTTAAAATGCACCAGACAACAGATGCTGTTTTAAGCTCTTAATTGCATTTGCTCATTGAGTCTTCAGAAGCCCCGGAGGTAGGAATTACTGACATCTTTTGATACCTTCATTTTGCAGGTGGAAAACTGACACAGGTTGAGGAATTTGCCCAGGGTTGCAGAGCTGGATTGGGACTAGGCACCCAGGCTTCTGAGCCCATGTTTCTAACCACAGGCTACACTGCCTCCCAATGGACTAATGGGGAGTTGGTTCCCTGGCAACACCTGTCCCTCCCAAATACAGTTCATAAAGATGCACTGTCACACATGGTCATGTGTAATGTGAACCATATTCCACATTTAAAACCTCTAATGGAAATAAATGCTTACTTCCTAATAAATCATCACACAGTTAAGACAGGGCTGAACTCGTAAAGAAACCCCTGCTGGCCTCCCTTTTGATGGATGCCTATGTCCATTCTCCCTTCTTCTTTTCTAGAAAAACCCCTAAAAGATTTGGGCAGCAATATATCCAGTTAAAAATACTTATCTCCCTACAGAGGATTTACCAAAAAACCTCAGCTAACATCACACTTAATAGTAAAGACTGAGCGCTTTCCCCGTAGGATTGGGAAGACAAGAATGTCTGTCATCACTTCTACTCAATGTTGTATTACAGATTCCAGCCAGGATAATAAGGCAAGAAAAAGAAATTAAAGGTTTAGAGATTGGAAAGGAATAAGTAAAACTGTCTTCATCCAGAAAGACCCGATTTTCTATGTAAAAATATCCTAAGAAATGTATCATAAAGCTACTAAAACTAATTAGCAAATTAAGCAGCAAAGTCACAAGATGCAAGATTTTGAAAAAAAAAAACCAACTGAATTTCTATATTCTAGCAATGAACAATTGGTACTTGAAATAAAAAAATCATTGCAACAGCATCAAACATATGAAATGCTCACAGATACATTTTACACAGCACATGAGCTATCTGTACACGGAAAGGAAAAAACATTGCAGAAAGAAATTGAAAAGGAGCACACAAATGGAGAGCTATACTGTGCTCATGGGCCAGAAAACTCTACATTGCTAAGATGTCACTTCTCAGTGATCTATGGAACCAGCACAATGCCAAGCAAAATCCCAGCAGACTTTTCTGTGCATAGAATTTGACAAGCTGATTGTAAACCTTATATGGAAATACAGAGGACCTAGGATAATCAAAACCATTTTGAGAAAAAAAAACAAGTTGGAGGATTACACGAACTGATTTCAAGACTTAGTATAAAGCTAGAGTAAATGCAACAGTATGGTATTGGAATAAGAATAGAAATATAGATGAATGGAGAAAAAAGAGTCCAGAAAGCCATACAGGCATGGTCAACTGATTTTCGACCAAGGTACCAAGGTAATTGAATGGGGATAAAAAGTCTTTTCAACAGCGCCAGAACAACTAAACATCCTCCTACAAAAGCAAACAAACAAATAAATGAACCTCAACCCTTACTTCACACCACATTAAAAAGTTAACTTGAGGGCGCCTGGGTGTCTCAGTTGGTTAAGAGACTGCCTTCGGCTCAGGTCATGATCCTGGAGTCCCGGGATCGAGTCCCACATCGGGCTTCCTGCTCAGCAGGGAGTCTGCTTCTCCCTCTGACCCTCTTCCCTCTCGTGCTTTCTATCTCTCATTCTCTCTCTCTCTCAGATAAATAAATAAAATCTAAGAAAAAAAAAGTTAACTTGAAGTCGAGCACAAACCTAAATGGAAGACTTAAATCTAAAATAAAATTCAAAGGAAACCATGGGAGAACATCTTAGTGACACTGGCACAGGCAAAGATTTTGTGAGATAAGACACAAAAAGGTTGAATTTCATCAAAATTAAAATTCCACTCTTTAAAGAACTTAAGGAAATGAAAAGACAACTAATGGATTAGGAGAAAATATTTGAAAAATCATGTATGTAATAAGGATGTCTATACAGAATTTACAAAGACAGCTTACAACTCAATAGTAAGAAAACAAAACATACTTTCACAAATGGGCAAAAATTTTGAACAGACACTTCACCGAAGCAGATAAATGAATGGCAAATAAACACGTGAAATAGATTTGAGAAATGCTAATTAACACCACAATGAGAAACCACAACACATCCACCAGCATGGCCAACAGGAGTAAGACTGGCAATACTAAGTATTGGTGAGGATGTGGGGACTCATTGCGGGGACTCAACTAGAACTCACTGCCGGTGGGAATGGCAAAATGGCAAAACGATACAGCCACTTTGGAAGACAATCTGGTGGTTTCTTATAAATAAACATATACGTACCATAGAATGCAGCCATTCCACTCCTAGATATTTACACAAGATAAATAAAAATACATGCCCATGCAAAGATTTGTATGAGAATGTTCATAGAAGCTTCATTTATAACAGCCCAACTGGAATCAATCCATATGTCCACCAATTGGTTAATGGATAAACAAATTATAGTACAGCCATACACAGTAATACTCTTGCACAATAAAAAGGAACAAATTATTAATACACCCAACAATTTAGACAGATCTCAAATGCAAAAGACTATATACTGTGCTATTCCATTTATACTAAATCATAAAAAAAGGCAATCTTATTTGAGAAGAAAAATCTGTGTTTTCCAGGAGTCAGAGCAAGGGGGGGATTTGATTACAAAGGAGCAGGAAGGAACTTTTTGGGTGATGGAAATGTTCTATGTCTAGACTATATGCACTTTCCAAAACTCATTAACTGTACACTTAAAATTGCTCAATTTTAACATATGTTAATTATATATATAAAATAAAAGTTGATTTTTTAAAAATGCTCACCTCCCTAGGCTCCCTTATAGCTAAAGTTAGATGTGTAGCCCCCATGGCCAAGGTGAGTGGGCAGAAGTCTACTGGGCGGTGCTTCTGTAAGAGCTACTGTTTTCCTAATAAAAAAAAAATACAGCCTGAGCTAGCACGTGCCTTTTTTTCTTTGTCCTCTTCCCATTTCTTTGCTTGGAACTTACTTATCTTGTGAGCATAGGAACAGGTAATGTCACACTAAGGAGTTATATTAAGGTTGCTGTAGCACATGACCACAGTCCTGGTGAGGTCACACAACAGAAGTGTATACTCTCATATTTCTAGAGGCTGGAAGTCAGAATCAAGGTGTCGGCAGGGCCACACTCCTTCCAAAGGCTGCTTTGCCTCTTCAGGGGCATCCTCACAGAGCTAAAGCCAGACCAGGAAGGGCTGCTCCTCATCTGCTCAGCCCACATCTCTGCCTTCTTGTTGCTCCTCTTACTTGACATTCTGTCTTGCCTTTCATGAGTGGGATAGGAAGGTGGGGGGTTCTTTATATATTTTTCTGCCTTCTTATATTTTTTTATGTCTTCCTTTTCTTTCTTTTTTTCTTTCTTTCTTTCTTTCTTTCTTTCTTTCTTTCTTTCTTTCTTTCTTTCTTTTTCTTTCTTTTTCTTTCCTTTTTTTTTGAGAGAGAGAGTGGGGGTGGGGAGGAGCAGACAGAAAGAGAGTCTCAAGCAGTCTCCACACCCAGCACGGAGCCCAACATGGGGCTCAATCTCACAACCCTGAGATCATGACCTGAGCTGAAACCAAGAGTTGATGCTTAACCAACTGAGCCACCCAGGTGCCCCTTTATGTCTTTCTTTTTAAAAAACCTTTGTATAGTTCCCTCTCTCTCAAGTTCTTTCTGCCTCTGTTTCGAGACTTACTCAACCACTTTTTCACCCTTTTCTATTTTTAATTTTTCTGTATTTTTCTGCTGTTCTATATTTTTTCTATTTTTCTACGTTTTTTTTTTCTAGGTTTTCCCTGCCCTTTTGTATTTTTCCCTTCTGTGTTTCGGTCTCCCCCCCCTCCCCCCCCCCCCCCGCCCCCCCACTGTTCTGTCTTTTCTTCTGGGCGAAATCCACTGCTTCCCCTTTCACTCCTGTCTTGGGTGTTCCGCACACCAGATTAATTCTACCTTTTCTCTTTAGACTTTCCTCCTGATTTACCTTGGTTTCCTCTGACTGGCTTTGGGAAGGGGACCCCTCTCCTCCCCACCACAGCCATTCTTCCTGAATTCTGTCTTCTCCAAAAGGCCCCAGCCTCGTCCTGCGTCGATGGCCGGGGGTTGACCAGTTCTGTACTAGTGCCTCACAGAAAGTCTGGGTCCAACGGCTGGCAGCTCATTGGTGGCTTTCTGAACTGGGAGTATGAGATTCTCTGCACCTCGGCCCTTTGAACCTGCACTGCAATTCCAGGACAGCCAGAGAAACACATCTAGCTCAATGTCCTCCTACATCCCAGGAGAAAGGACACAGCAGGATACCTTTATATCTACTGTTCCAGCTTGTTTCCTAGGAGAAGGAAAGGTAAATATGCTCAAAATGCCCCAGAGAGAGTTGTGTCCTGGGAGCCGAAGGGGAAGGGCCAGCTGTGGGGCTCATGTCTGGTCTCAGAGCCTGGGTCAGTGGCCATCTATCTACCACCCCCATCCCCAGACACTTGCCCATCCCAACTGTGGACCAGGCTCCACTGCATGAGAATCTCCCCTTCTCTTAGAAGGTGGCAGGTGGCAGGACTACAGGGGTGGGGGTGGATGGAACAGCCCTTGTTTGGGGAGATAAGCCCTTGGGGTGAAAGGCTGGGATTCACATGTTTTCCTAGAGAAACACAACATAAGAATGATGAATGGCATGATAGAAGAAAGGGGTCCAACAACTAAGGCTTCCTGATCACATCCACGTGTCCCACAGCGCTTGTCTCTGTACTAAGAAAGACATTCTTTTTTTTTTTTTTTTTTAAGATTTTATTTATTTATTTGACAGAGAGACACAGCGAGAGAGGGAACACAAGCAGGGGGAGTGGGAGAGGGAGAAGCAGGCTTCCCGCGGAGCAGGGAGCCCGATGTGGGACTCGATCCCAGGACCCTGGGATCATGACCTGAGCCGAAGGCAGCCGCCTAACGACTGAGCCACCCAGGTGCCCCAAGAAGGACATTCTGATTATATAGTAAGTCCCAGAAAAGTCCAGTAACGGTCCCTAGATCACCCACCGGAACACAGATGGATGAGGTTCCAAAGAGTACAACCTGTCAAAGGAACTCCTGCTGGACCTTATCGTCCCCAGTCCCCAACAGAGCTTGTTCAGCACAGCTGTATTAGCAAAGACATCACCCCACGTGGCCCTCGTTGTTTACACAGGGGCTTCCCCTATAGACAGCCTGCTCTCCTTCCCCAGTGGTGCCGGGCGCGGGTTCTCAATCAACATGCATTCCAAGACATATGTGCATGCATGTGTAGGCATGCGCGCATCTGCGCACATGCGCACACGCACGCACACACACCCCACGGCTCCTCTCTACCTTGAACTACGTCCAGTCCCAAGACACACTCCCTCTCTTGTTTCAGATATTTTCACGTGCAGTTCTCTGCACCTGACCTCTGCCCTACCAGACTGCCTCCTCCTGGTTCAGGAAGCCTCCCGACAGCTCCCCCTCTCGCGTGTGGTCGGGGGCCCCACCAGGCAACACAACCATCCGTGGAAGCCTTCCCACACTGCAGTGTATGCGCTGCGCTGACCAGGGCAGGACTGTGACCAGCCCAGCATCCAGCACAGCGATCAGGGCCAACGACCACAAAAAGGAGCCCCTTCACACAGATGGGTGGTCGGGGTAGACATGTACACGAGGGGAGGGACTGGAGAAAAACTGGCTTCAGAGGGCAGAGAAATCGCAAGAGGGAATTCAGTAGAGCGGGATCTATGCAAAAACAGGACACGAGGCTCCTGGTCTGCCTCTCCCTGCACCACAGTTATGGTGTCTGTCAGATCTTTTGGGGGCTCCCCTCCTCTCACCTGCAAAGTCCTCCAAGCTCTGGTGTTGGGCCTGGCAATATGAACAGACCCCAAAGATGGAGCCCATTCCTAGCAAAGACCTGACTATTTTTGTTACACACGCACGAGTTTCAGGAGTGGGGGGCCACACATGTTTGATCTGACCGGTTGCTAAATCTTTTCCCCGCTAAGGCTTAACTGAAATTGTCAGAACATGAAATCAATAGGATCTTGGCAAAGGGCTCCTATAATTGAATATATTACTTCCTAATTTCTCCTCCTTTTTCCTTTTTGTGTTAAATTAAGAGTCTGCTTCTCATTACTTAGCCTTTCAGAATAGAAAATGATTGTTGGATGGTACATTCTCTTTGGTCATTTAGCATACATTTGAACTCTATGCTCCTGAAATCGATCTTGATAATTTCTAACAACAGATACGTACATAAACAAATGTTTGATACCTTCTCCCTTTCTTAACCACTTCCTCATTTTAAAAGTCTCTTCCTAACAATTCTGGTGGATGGAGGAATAGAAGGGGAGAATCAGGAGGCCTTAAATAGATTTTACAGGCACCAAAGCATGCATTTGGAGTACGATCAGCTGGAAAGATCTTGTTTCAATAATATGATCTTCATGTTTAGCCAAAGACTGTGTTATAGAACCTGACTGCCCTTAGTGACTGCTTAAAGCTGACAGAAGGCAGAACAATGTACATTTAATATGTGAAAGACATTAGGCCTCAAGATCTTTGTTTCCTGAATCTCTGTAGCAGCTCAGCTAGTGCTTCACCAGGAGACAGCTAGAGGAGGCATTCTTGGGGCTGCGAGTAAAAGGCCAGGGGTACAGCACACAGAAAGCCCACCCTATGGGGGATTTGGAGAGCACAGAACCCACTGCAGCTTGGAACTCCTTAGAGCTCCATGCTTCCTTCTCCAGGAATGGCAGCCAATCCTCCCGGTGCATAAGCTGGAGCCCTGGGACCACCCTCGACCCCAACTTTGGCTTTCTCCCCCATCCAACTATCCCAAGTTTCACTGACCACCCTTCATGCTCACTGTCACCATCCCATAGCTCAGGCTGTGTCTTAACTCCTCTGGGATGATGGTTACTGTGGCCTTCTAAAGGGTCACCCTCATAATACTGACTCTAGAATGATCTTCCTAACACCAATATGCTCAGGCCACAGTCCTGTCACTTGTAGGGAGGGTAGAGGGTTCTCAGGCCTGCAAGTGGGGACATAAGGCTCACTGCAGTGAGGGCCTACTAGCCACCACAGTCACTCTCTCGCTAGCTTCTCTAGCCCAGGACCCGGGATGTGGACTGGCTTTAGGCTCAGCCTGAATATGCCAGTTGCTCACTCACATCCCACGCCTTGCCTGGAAGGTTCTACCCACCTCTGCCTGGGGATGGTGTGAAATGGCATGCTCTGCTATTTACCAGGCAAGACTCAGCGCATGGATGCTCAGTTCTGTGGGCCACCCTTCCCCACAGAATGGGGTAGCCCTCCCTCTGCTCCAGACCCCTCTTGATGCACTTCCCCTTGACCCATGTTCCTGCCACCTCCCTTCACAGGCTGAGTCCATGGAGGACAGCCATTGTGCCTTGGTCGTCTCTACAGTCCCAGACTCGCAGAGTGATTGGTGTACTAGGTCACTGGGGAGCAACATCTTTTAAACAAGGAAATATTCAGTAAAAATAAACATCTTTACAGGTCTTCTCTCTTTTTTTTTTTCCTAATTGTTTATTTAAATATATATCTGAAGTTCCAACGAAGCATTTTTATTTCACTGTCAGTAAGAGGCTTTTATTTTTGGCTAACCTTTTAGGAATCTTGAAACAGCACACTTTCCCGAATGTGGAGACCACCTCTGTGTGAGCCTCTGTGGTTTGGGAGGGATAGGGATTTGAGGCACTTGTGAGAAAGAGGGGAATTAACACTGGAAATTAACAAAAAATAACAATAACAACAAAACAGCCTATTCCAACAGCCTGGGGTGCTGGCAAGCAGGGAAGGAAGGGCAACAGGTCACCAAGAGCTGCCACATGAAATTATAGGTCAATATCTGACTGTACATTCCCACCACCAAGCCACTAAGCTGGCAGGTGGATGGGCTGGACTTAGCACTCTCAGTGGAAAGGCCAGACTGGGAGATGTTAAGTCCTTTATAGGACGTATCTGACTCTTTTCTTTAATTATTAGAATACCACATGAAATGGTGTCCTAATGTCATACACCACCTCTGTGCTTTATCCCTAGTGCCTCAGCTTGATGGAGGCCCCTGTGGTCTGACAACTTTACCATTTCCCCTTTCTGGCAATCAGGTTGTTGGCTGTATGGCAAAGCACTAGGCTTTAGGCTACCATTCATTACAGTAGGAACTTAAAGAATGTCCTTGATCCCAGATGACCATGGGGGTCTGCCTACTGGCCTTGTGGAAAGGCAGAATGAAATAGAATAATAGGTTCATTCTTGTTGACCACAATACTACAGTCTCCAGCAGCACTGAGCCTCTGGATAAGTCTACCCCCTAATCACAGAGAACCACAAGAAACTTGTTCAAGCCCAAAGCTAACATCATACTCAACAGTGGAAGGTTGAAAATTTTTCTTCTAAGGTCAGGAACAAGGCAAGGTACCAACTCTTACCACTCCTACTGAACATAATACTAGCAGTCCTAGCCAGAACAATTAGTCAAGAAAAAGAAATGAAAGGCATCTAAATTAGAAAAGAAGAAGCAAAATTACCTCTATTTGCAGATGATATGATCTCATATACAGAAAATCCTAAAGAGCCCACCAAAAAAACATTAGAATAAATGAATTCAGTAAAGTTGCAGGTTACAAAATCAAAGTGATACAGAAATCAGTCATGTCTCCATACTAACAACAAAATATCTGAAAAATAAATACACACAATCCCATTTACGATAGCATCAAAAAACAATAAAATACTTAGGAATAAATTTAACCAAGGAGGTGAAGGATCTGTACACCTAAAACTAAAAGACACTGATGGAAGAAATTGAAGACACAAATAAATGGAGAGAAGGATAGCTCATATGTCCATGGATCAGAAGAATTAATATTGTTTACATGCCCAAACAACCCAGAGCCATTTAGATTCAATGCAATGCCTATCAAAATTCTAATGGCATTTGCCCCAGAAAATAGAAAAAAAACAATCCTAAAATTCATGTGGAACCACAAAGACCCTAAATAGTCAAAGCAATCCTGAGAAAGAATGAATCTAAAGATAATCACACTTCCTGATTTCAAACAAAGCCATAGTAATCCAAACAGCATGGTACTGGCATAAAAAAGGATGTGTAGACCAATGGAACAGAATTAAGAGACTGGAAAACACCCCCCCCCCATATACAGTCAACTAATATTTGACCAGAGAACCAAAAATATTCAGTTGGTAAAGGATACTTTCTTCAATAACTGGTGCTGGAAAAACTGGATAACCACATGCAGAAGAATGAAGTTGGACCCCTATCTTACACAAGTCACAAAATTAACTCAAAATGGATTAAAGACTCAAATATAAGACATGAAAACACAAAACTCCTAGAAGAAGACATAAGGAAAATCTCCTTGACATTGGTCTTGGTAATGATTTTTTGGATATGACATAAAAGCACAGGCAACAAAAACAAAAATAAACAAGTGAAACTACATTAAATTAAGAAGTCTCTGCACAGAAAAAAAAAACCCCAACAATATGAACAGGCAATCTATGGAATGGGAAAAAATATTTGCAAAACTTAATAGTAAAAAAAAAAATCCTGCCTGTTTAAAAAACAGGCAGAGAAACTGAATAGACATTTTCCCAAAGAAGACAGACCAATGGGCAACAGACACATGAAAAGATGTTCAGCATCACTAAGCATCAGGGAAAATGCAAATCAAAACCACAATGAGAATTGCCTTGCACCTGTCAGAATGGCTAGAATCAAAAAGACAAAAGAGATAATAAGTGTTGGCAAGCAAAAGGAATCATTGTGCACTATTGGTGGGAATGTAAATTGGTGCAGCCACTATGGAAAACAGTATGGAGGGTCTTCAAAAACTTAAAAATGGAACTACCATATCATCCAGCAATCCCACTTCTGGGATATATCTGAAAGTAATGAAATCACTATCTGTACTCCTATGCTCACTGCAGTATTATTCACACTAGCCAAGACATGGAAGCAACATAAGTGTGTGTCTATGGAGGAATGGATAAAGTTGTGTATATATAAACAATGGAAAATTATTCAGCCATGGAAAAGAAGGAAATCCGGTCATTTGTAACAACATGGTTGGACCTTGTGGGCTAAGTAAAATAAGTCAGACATAGAAAGACAAATACTATACAAACTTATTTTTATGTGGAATATAAAAAAGCTGAAGTCAGAGAAACAGAGTAGATGGTGGCTGCCAGGCGTTGGAGTGGAGGAAATGGGGGAAGATGGTCACAGCGTACCAACTTGCAATTATAAGATGAATAAGTTCTGGAGAGCTAATGTACAGCATGGTGACAACAATTAACAATACTATATGACATGTTTAAAAGCTGCTAAAGGACTGGATCTTAAATGTCTCATATTCCCCGCCCCCTGAAAAAATCTACTCGTATAAGGCAGTATGTGTGTTAATTAACACTATTATAGTAATCATTTCACAATATTTATGTGTATCAAATCATCACATTGTGCACCTTAAATTTACACGATGTTTACAAAGCTAGGAAAAAAACCAGTATAGACAAAATTGAAGAAGAAACTGCTGTTCAGTATTCAACCACTTACACCAAGTTCAATTCACTAGTAATCAGTGTGCCATAAACGAGAAAAATGTCATTTCCATGCTATGCTCTTCAAACATGAGCCCAGAGTTTGGCACATGTCCCCATAGACGTGACTTTCTCTGAACCTAAGTTCCGTCTTGTCTCTTTGTCCTGTCTGGATGACTTGCCTCCCTGTCCATGACTGGGCCTTCCATCTTAGCCAGGGCCCTGTTTCCTATGGTCCAGCTTCCCAGACATCAAGATCCCTAAATAGAAGGTTCAGAACCTCTGAGGTGTATCTGCCTGCCCTCAGAGCCAGCTCTCAACAGCTCACCTCTTGTCAGACTCCTGTGATCCTGGCCACTGGCCTAGATCAAAACCCGTCATCTGTCACAATGCTCTCCAGATTCCATGCTGCTAGT
The DNA here is from genome assembly GCF_003265705.2 of Callorhinus ursinus. Taxonomy (NCBI): domain Eukaryota; kingdom Metazoa; phylum Chordata; class Mammalia; order Carnivora; family Otariidae; genus Callorhinus; species Callorhinus ursinus. The sequence goes on along the minus strand of NW_027397072.1, from coordinate 36,609,263 downwards.
TGGCCTGGGCACCTACCCTTGTGTTTTGGCATGACACTGAAAGGTGTCTAGCACAAAACTGACACTTGGTAATTGTTATTGTAATTAGCCATTTCTTCTTTCCCTCAATTAGTATACCAAGATTCAGCGGCTGAGGCCTCCTGTTGGAAGCTGCTAAGTTTCCAGCTTCATATATGAAAAGATGATGAAGTGCCTGTAACATAAACAGCCTGTCTAAATGCTGGGAGGCACTGTTTAAGTTCTATCTCTAAAAGTTTTAATTGAGGTATAAAATGCATAGAGTCAGATGTATCACATGCATAAATCTTAAGTGTATGGCTTGATGATTTCTAACATGTGTATACACCCATAAAACCACCTGGACAAAAATATAGAAATTTCCCCCTTTATACTCGCTCCCAGTCAATACCATACTCTCCCAGTCTGTGATCCTCATAACACCATCAACTAATTTTGCCCCTTCTTAAATGAATGTCATATGTATAGAGTCGTATTATTAACTCCTTCGTGTCAGGCTTCTTTCACTAAACATAACATCTATAAATTCACTTATGTTGTCGCATGTTAATGGTGGTTTTTCCATTTTTTTTGCTGAGTATAATTTCATTGTATGACTATATCATAACTGGTTTATCCAATTCTCATGTTGATGAACATCTGGGTAGTTTCCAGTTTGAGGTTATTATTGATAAAGCTGCTGTAAACATTGTTGTACAAATATTTTTGTGAGCATTTTTTCATCTCTTTTGGGTATATACCTAGGGAAGGAATTGCTGGTCATTGGCTAGGTGTGTATTTTAACCTTATAAGGGAATGCCAAACTTTCTGTCACTGCCCTTTTATACTACCAACAGCAATGCACTTTCTCTTCGCTCCACACTGTCACCAGGATCGAATGTCATCATTCGGCTCTAGTTCAATCCATTTCAGTGGGTGCACCGTGGTATTTCACTGTGGTTTTAATTTCTGTTTCCCTGATGACTAATATGGTTAAGCAAGGTTTCATGGGCTCATTATCATTCTTTTATCTTCTTTTGTGAAGTGTCTTTTCAAGTCTTCTGTGCAAATTTTTTTCGGATTGTGTCTTTTTATTATTGAGTTGTAGTTCTTTATGCATTCTGCATAAAAGTCTTTTTTTTTAAGATTTTATTTATTCATTTGAGATTGAGAGAGAGAGAGAGAGAGAGAAATCACGAGCAGAGGGAGAGGCTGGAGATCATGACCTGAGCTGAAGGCAGACGCTTAACCGACTGAGCCACCTAGGCGCCCCTGGGTTTTTACCCAGTCTTTTGTCAGATACATGTATTGCAAATACAAAATTGCAAATTATTTCTCCAAGGTTATTAAGGTTTGCCTTTTTGTTTTCTTACAAATTTTTAATTTAAAAAAATCCAATCAATTAATATTTAATTTTATTAATTAATTAATATTTAACTAATAGTCAGTGCTTCTTACCTCCTTACCTCCTTTCTAAGAAATCTTGGTTTACTCTAATTCCACAGAAATATCCTCTTATGTTTTTCCCTTTTGCAAGTTTTATAGTTTGCACTTCCACTTGGAGTCTATTATCAATCTCTAATTAATTTTTGTGCATTACACAGGGAGTAAGTCAAGGCTCATTTCTCCCCCACTCAGATATCTAGTTTCCATTCAGAAATATAGTTTTCTGTACAATTTGTTGAAGATTATGTTTTCATCATTTAATTTCCTTTGTACCCGTGTCAAAAATCAAATGAACGTATATGTGTGGGTCGATTTCTGGACTCTCCAGTGTTCCATTGATCTGTTTGTTCATTCTAACACCAATCTCATCCTGTCTGGATTACTGGAGCACTACCAGAAGCTTTGAAATCAGGTCATGCAAGGCCTCCACATTTCTTCAACTTTCTCATAGTCGTTTTGGTTATTTTAGGCCATTTGTATTTTCATACGAATTGTCACATCAGCTTGTGAGTTTCTACAAAAGTTCCTGCTGAGATGTTTGACTGAGGTGATGTTAAATCTACAGACCAATTTCAGGAGAACGCACATCATTGCAATATTGAGTTTTTCCATGAACAAACATGATATACTTCTGGATTTATTTAGGCTTTCTTTAATTACCTTCTGCTGCAATGTTTCTAGTTTTCAAGATACAGATCTTGCATTGCTTGAATTTTACTTGTTAAATGTAGTCCTAAGAATTCATGTTTTTTTTTTTAAAGATTTTTTATTTATTCGAGACCCAGAGATACAGAGAGAGAGAGAGAGAGAGAGCATGAGCAGGGAGAGAGGCAGAGGGAGAGGGAGAAGCAGGCTCCCCGCCGAGCCAGGAGCCCGATGTGGGGCTCGATCCCAGGACCCCGGGATCACGACCCGAGCCGAAGGCAGACGCCTAACCATCTGAGCCACCCAGACGCCCCAGAATTCATGTTTTTTAAATGATATTGTATATTTCATTTTTACCTTTTGTTTTACAATTGTGTATTGATGGTATATAAAAATGATATTTATTTTGCATATTGAGTTATATCCTGTAACCGCATATCGATTTATTAGTTCTGGTAGGATTTTGGGTTTTTCTCTTTTTTTGTAAATTCTCTCATATTTTCTATGTAAACAATTATTTCATCTGCAAATTAAGATAGACTTACTTCTTCCTTTATAAGCTTTATGTCATTTATTTATTTTCCCTGCCTTGTTGCACAGCTAGAATATCCAGTGTAATGTCAAACAGAAGTGGTAAAAGTGAACATTCTTGCCTTGTTCTCTATCTTAAGGAGGAAAATGTGCAATATTTCTCCATTAGATATGATGGCAACTATAGGCTTACTACAAATATGCTCTTTCAAAAGAAGAAACCACCTTCTATTCCTAGTTTGCTAAGACTTTTTAAGCATGAACTCATGTTGAATATTGCCAAAATTCTTTTCTGTGCTATATAATCATGCAATATTTCTCCTTCATTTTGTCAATATTGCAATTTTCACTGACAAACATATTTGAATGTTAAATCAACCTTGCATTCCTGGAATAAATACCACTTAGTGATGTATTTTCCTTTTTTATATATTTCTGGATTTCATCATTAATATTTTATTATACATTTCTACCTATATTCATGAAGAATATTGATTTGTAAAGTTTTTTGTAATGTATTCATTAGTTCTTGGTATCATCAGTCACATGGTTTTTGGGAAGAGTTTTGTGTAAGACTGGTATTTTTTTATCTTAAACTCTGACAGGATTCAACAGAAGAACCATCTGGACCTGTAGCTCTCTTTGTGGAATGTTTCCATTACAAATTAAATTCATTTAATAGATATTTTTAGATCTTCCATTTTTTGCTTGCTTTTGAAAGTTGTATTTTTCCAGGAATTTGTTTTAAGTTCTTGAATTTATTTGCATAAAATTGTTCATAATATTCCCTTTTTTGTATTTTTAACATCTGTCTTGTATGTTGCAACGTCTCTTCTTTCATTCTTAATATTGTTAGTGCTTTATCTCTTTTTCTCTTGATCAATCTTGCTAGGGATTAATAAATTTTATCAATCATTTTAAAGAAGACGCTTTCAGACTTCTTGATTTTCTCTATAGTTTGTTTTCTACTATGTTAATGTCTTCCTAATCTTTATTGTTACCTTTATTCCACTTATTTTGCTCTTCTTTTTCTAACTTCTTAAGGTAGAAGTTTACTTCATTTACTTAAAATCTTTTTTACTTTCTAAGATAAGCAATTCAAGTTATAAATTTCCCTGTAAGGAAATTTCACCATATCCTACAAAATTTGATATGTTGTGTTTTCATTATAATTTGTTTGAAATATTTTCCACTTCCCATAGTGATTCTTTCTTTGATTCACAGATTATTTAGAAATGTGTTCCTTAATATTCATATATTTGGGAGATTTTCCAGATATCTTTTTGTTATTGATCTCTAATTTAATGCCATTGTTGATAGAAAAAACATTCTGTATTATTTCAATCTTTTAAAAAACTTATTGACCGAGGGGTGCCTGGGTGGCTCAGTAGGTTAAGCAACCGACTCTTGGTTTTGGCTTAGGTCATGATCTCATGGTCGTAGGACTGGGCACCATTGGGCTCCTCACTCAGCAAGGAGTCTGCTTCCCCTTTCCCTCTCCCTCTGCCTCCCTCCCCCATGCATGCACTCCCTCTCTCTCTCAAATAAATAAATAAATAAATATATTGAAGAAATTATTAACTGATTTTATCGAGAACTGTCTTATGAATAGCACTGTAGTCTCTGGGTCTAGTTTTCATTAAATGTCTATAAATGCTAAATAGTTCAGATTGGATGATAGTGTTGTTCATATTTTTGTAGCCATACTGAATTTCTGTCTACTTGTCTCATCAATTACTGGATTTGTCTGCTCCTCCTTTGAGTTGTCAATTTCTGCTTCAAGTATTTTAAATGTTTGTTATGGTGCATATCTATTTCAGGCTATTCTCTCACTCTCTCTTTTTTTTTTTTTAGAGAGAGAGAGAGCGAGAGCAGGGTGGCAGGGCACAGGGAGAGGAAGAGAGAGAGAGGGAGAGAGACAGTCTTAAGCAGGCTCCACACCCAGCATGGAGCCCAATGCAGCTCAATCTCACAACCCTGAGATCATGAGCTGAGCCGAAACCAAGAACTGGACATGTAACCAGCTGAGCCACCCAAGTGCCCTGTTCTCTCTTCTTGATGAAGTGACCTTTAAATCGTCATGAAATAACCTTCTTTATCCTTAGTAATATTGTCATAAGTTTGCTTTATCTGATATTAATATAGGCTCTCTTATGTTCTAACTGCATTCTCTATCTTTTCTTAACTGTCTTTACCTTTAAAGTGTATAAATGGAACTTGCTTATTTTTAACCCTCTGTGACAATGTTTGCCTTTTAATTGGAATGTTCAGTCCATTTACATGTAATATAATTATTGATAGTGTTGGGCAAAAGTCTATTTACAGACTATCTCCTTAGGTCTTTAATTTTTGTTCCTCCTTCTATGACTTCTGGATTAACTAAAGAGTTTTCTTTTTGTCTCAGTCTATCTTCTCTATTACAATATACATTATTTACTTATAATAGTCTGCCTTTAATAACACTTCATGTATAATATAAGAACCTTATAATAATATAATTCCATGTACACTACTTCTCATCTTTTGTGTTATTGTGGCCATATAAAAATATATGGCATATACTTTTATATACTTTATAAACTCTAAATAATTATAATTATTTTTGCTTTAAACAGCCAATTGAATTATAAAAAGTTTAAGAAAAGAAGGAAAAGTGTCATTAATACTTACCTATACTTTTGTTAAAAAAAGATTTATTCGAGGAGAGATAGAGCATGGGCTGGGGGAGGGACAGAGGGAGAGGGAGAGAGAATCTCAAGCAGGCTCCATGCTGAGTGTGGAGCCTGATATGGGACTCCATCTCATGACCCAGAGATCATGACCTGAGCCGAAATCAAGAATCAGATGCTTAACTGACTGAGCCACCCAGGCACCCCTATTCTGTTTACTCTTTAATACATTCATTATGTTTTCAAAAACGCTTTTCTTCTAATTTCAACATCTAGGTCATTTTAAGAGCCTTTTTCTATTGACTGGCTTTTCTCTTGATTATGCATTACATGTTCCTATTTCTTCACATGCCTGATAACATTTTATTGTATATTGGACACTGCGAAGAATACTCACTCTGGATCCTGTTATCTTCCTCTAAAGAGTGTTGAGTTTTTTTCCCAGTTAAATCACAAGCAGATAAACTTGAATTTGTGGAGGCTGTTTCATGCTTTGTCAGGAAGAATCTTCTTGGTTTTGCCTTTAGTTTGTTTTAATTTTACCTTTAGTCCTTGCGCAAATCCCTTTTCCTGGGACATAGTCTTATACATAAGGGATGGCTCTGTTCGGGCTTCAGTGGAAAGCCATTGACTTTACCCTTCTAACTTGGCAGGATTCAAACTACAAATTCTGCTTCCTATGTAGTAGGCAACAGTTGAATTTTCTGCTCGGCTCTTTAAGCCTTCCAGATTAAAAATCCCTGGACCTCTTTGGGGTCTTGTCCATCCATGCATATTTCATATATGAGTTATTGATTTGAGTAATGTTCATACACATATTGTGAAGTCTCTCTCTCTGTTGTTCCCTCTTTTTTTTTTTTTAATTTTTCTCTTTGACTTTCAGTCTTTCTGACAGTCCCAAACTCCATCTGCTGAACTCCTCATGACCTTAAGATTGAGGTTTCCATGTGATCACTTCCCTTTTAGCCTAAATGCAGGGAATGACTTTCTAACTGTCAGTTAAAATCCAGAGGCAATAACAGCAAATATTACTACATTTAACTATACAAAAGTTAAAAAAAAAATTTTGCATAGCAAAAATCACCACGAGCAAAGTCAAAAGAACAGGTGACAAACTGAGAAAAAAGTTTTGCAATATGACAAAGAGCTAAGATCCTTAATATAGAAAGTATTCTTAAAAATGGAAGGACAAAGGCGCCTGGGTGGCTCAGTCGTTAAGCGTCTGCCTTCGGCTCAGGTCATGATCCCAGGGTCCTGGGATCGAGTCCCACATCGGGCTCCCTGCTCAGCAGGAAGCCTGCTTCTCCCTCTCCCACTCCCCCTGCTTGTGTTCCTGCTCTCGCTGTCTCTCTCTGTCCAATAAAAAAAAAAAAAAATGGAAGGACAAAATACCAAAAGCCCTATGGATAAATGGAAAAATGATATGAATAGACAATACATGAGAAATATGTTAAAATGTCCCCAGACTCATGAAAAACTGTTCAAAGTCACTTACAGTTAGAGAAAAGTTAGACCAACACAGAGATACCATTTCTCATCTATCAAATTGGAAAAAAAAAAGTATGAGAATGTGTTCTGTTGATGAGGCTGTGCATAAACAAACATTGCTGGTGGGGTGGGGATGCAAACTGGTACAACTCTTCTGAAGCAGAATTTGACAATGCCCAACCACACTACATATGCATTTACTTTGGACCCAGCAGTCAAATTTCAAGAAATCAGCCCTGAAGATACACATTAAGCAATACTAAAATTTATATGCATAAGTTTATTCACGTAGCATTATTTCTAGTTGAAAATTATTGAGAGGAAGATAAATGCCCATGTATTAGAGAGGGGTTAAGTAGGCTATGGCACGTCCACAGTGCATTATTCTGTTGCTATTTAAAAATATGTTATACACAACTAATGAATCATTGAACACTACAACAAAAACTTATGATGTACTATATGTTGGCTAACTGAACATAAGAAAAATTTTTAAAAATGAGATAGATCTCTATGAAGTCATATAGAGTAATTCCAAAAACATACTACTGTTAAGTGGGGAAAAAAGTGCAGAGGAGTGTCTATGGCATGCTATCCTTCATGTAACAGAGAAAGCAATATAAGAAAATACACATGTTCTTGCTTATTTGGGTGAGAGAAATAAAGGAAAGATAAGCCAAAAACTAAATTTAAAAAAAGGACACCTATAGGAGGTGTATAGAGGGGAAAAAAGGAAGAAAAAGAAATGGGGATGATTATACCTTTCTAAAAGCTTTAAGTCCTAGAAACTTAGTAGTGTTTTACATAGCCAAACCACGAATGGACAAAAATCAACCAGTATGTAGGGAGATCTCAAAGTAGAAACAAACAGGAAGAAATAAACTTATGTTACTAATAAATAACATAATCTCACTAAAGTTTGTAGAAAAGGAACCAAAATAAAAGTAACTTTAGAAATACTATTTTGATTAAATATTATAAGCTAAAAGAAGAATATTCTAGTTAGTAAATGTGTTTTTCACAGAGGTATGGGTTAGCAATTCTGAAACTACTTACTATGTATACCAGGGAAGATCAAATAAGTAAACACATACTAAACAATGGAAGCCATGTTTCTCACTTTCTCAGAGAAAGAAGTTACAAATAGGAAAGAGGGAAGGCTAGAATGAAACTTGTGGTCTCGGATTGGAATCAGGGCTAATAGTATAAACTCGTGGTTTCTAATATACACACATACAGGTCTGTGTGAGAATGTGGGAGTTAGTAAACATACATTTATCTCCTAGCTTAGAACAGCTAGAGGTAGTGGCACCCCAGCAATAATTAGCACACCCAGCAACCCGATATTGGTTTTTAAACACCATTTTCCCATAAAAGGAAGCAGGAATTCTTGGGAAAATGATTGTAGGTCTGGCAGGGAAAATACAAGATATGATATATTTTGTGGTACCAGAAAATAAGGAAGTGCTTACCAAAAAAAAAAAAGAATAGAGACATATCAAAGGGACATAGAGGGTAACCTGAAGGAGCTCTCAATGGGCCAAAACTGGAACAATTTGAGCAAGAAAATAAATAATGATAGTATTGGATTGTAGCCCAAACATAGACTAAATATCTGTGAGTCCACACTGATACAAATAATAATTAATTGAATAAATAAGTAGTTGCAGGAGAAGAGACAGCTCTTGGTTCTAATTAACTAATGTAATTGAGATGAGGGAAATCCCCACTTAGGCAAACACCATAGTTTTAATTGTTTCCAGGAAGATTCATAAATGGATACTAAAAATAGTGGGTAAAAGCTTGAGGAAAAACAGGATATTTGCATCATCAAATATCAGTCTAATCTTTGGTCTTGGTGACTGTGTTACCGTGAAGAAAGCACTAACCTTCTTCATCCTCAGACTGCCTCTCTGTAAACGAGTGGGTTTCACTTGTTCACCCTGAGGAACCCTCCTGGCTTTCACATTCCAAAGGAAATGGCTGCACCCCCCATGTAGTACTCAGGAATACTATTTCCTTTTCCTTTCTTTTCTCTTCACTTCCCCTTCCTGCTTTCTTTTCCATTCCCTCCCTATAATAGGTTTCCATAGGAAGAGAATTCCTTTCTATGAGAGAAAGGTGGAGAAAGTCAGAAGAGAGGGGAAAAGAGAAAATGCAGCTGGGTTGCTACAGGGTGGAGAAGAAAGTAAGAGAGGAAAACATCACAGAACATAAACATTTCCTATGACCAGCAACAACAGAGGGAAGCACCAAGCTAAGGACTGGGAGCATTGTACACCTGGGAAGCAGGAACAGTCAGCCTCAGATCTTCCTGCCTGTCCACTCTGGTGTCTCTCCAGACCAACATCCAGCCCTGCCTCAGCCACCGTGTATAGCTTACTGTGAAGCAGCAGTTACCATTTCCCTTTCTCTGGAGTTGCAGGACTTTAAGCCTTATCTCTCACTGAGAAATGGGAACATGTTCCCCACAAGAGGAATTTCAGGCACCAGTCAGCAGAAAGAGAGCCACACTTTTGCAAAGGTGGCCTTTGCATAGGCAGCACCCATATTCCAAAAATACAAAGGCCCCTCCATCAGATTGTCCTGGTCTTTTGATCATTTTCCCAACCCAACTTGACCACAGGAGTAAGAAGATGCATCAATATCGATGCAAAGTATGAACTCAGGAAATTTGGTTTCTAATCCTGTTTCCTATCTTTGATGCTCTGTCTCTGGAACAAAGCTCTTGGCATTTGTGTGCCATGAGATCTTTAGTAAAACATCTGCTATTCAGGCCACTGTGTTGGCTTGTAGAAATGTAACAAACACAACCCAGCTGCTGTTACTCTCTGTTCCTGTCTCCACCCTCAACCTCTCAGAGAAGTACAAGCAAAGCAGCACCAGAGTTTTTCCTCTCTCTAGATTTGTGGACAATGGCATTTCCAAGACCCTCTCTGGATCTACCAGCTACCCAATGACCAAAGCTCTTGAAGATCCTGGCTGATGGAGATTATGACAGCCTCATCTCCAGCATGTGGCATGTGTGGGCCATCCAATAACCAATTCAGCTCTCATTTTTCACAGACAAGGACTCAGAGAAGCTTTCAAAACCCAACCTGGTGACCTGAGCAAAGATGCTATCAGTCTAAAATTATAACAAACAAAAGAGCTGGCATCATCTGTTAGAAAGTACTAACAGAAGTACTCTGTTACAGAAGTACTCTGGCTTTATGATGTTTTAAAGATCTAAATTCAGAGCTTTAAAGCCACACACACACACACACACACACACACACACACACACACACACACACACACACAGAGTCAGGTGGAACCCTGACCACAACAATAAAAACCGTAGACAGCTTTCTAGACAGAAAGTTCTAGAAAGTTACATCTCTGATAACCTTATTTCCAGCCTCCACCAATTCTTCTCCATCCAAATCTCAAATTCTGAATAAGAAAAAATAACTTTGTGTAGTTGTTTCCAAGTTAGTTTACTGCCCCTAGATTTTGAGGATGATTCATAATGTTCATTTGCAAACCACTTCCCTTTTCCTTTCGACTCAGCCTTGCAGTGCGGTATAGGGCACCATGAATCAGATTTTTAAAATTACTCTTCCCCAGGTGATTCTTATATACCCCGAAGTGGGAGATCCACTAGCATGGTGAAAGAAGGTTACGGGTGCTAAGAGATAGAACATGAATCAGCCCCCAGTTAACTAGGACTATCATCCCATCTGGATTCTCATCCTTTTACCCGCCCAATTTTTCTTATGCACATTTGGAAATAAACAATCATTTGTTAAACATATTGACTACTGAGGGTTTATTTCCTCCATAGATTTTTCTCTATACAATGACAGAAGTCCTTAATGGGATATTCTCAAAAAAAGCCATGGTTTATTGGTTTATTTTTTCTTCCTACTAATGGGAAAATGATGCAGCAATCCTGATGAGCAAGATTTGCAACATGATTTTGGAAAATTAGAGAAGTGGGCCTTCAAGGGAAGCTGTGGGGCTGGTCTCCCTCCATGGTCACCAACACACTGAAGGATATTTCCTTGTAGTATTGGATTGTAGCCCATTTTCAGTTTAATTCTGGGTACACGAAAGAGGGAAAAGCATTATCAGACAATAGTGCAGGCTTACTCTTTCGTGAGGACTAGTGGTCTTGACCCTCCAGCTCTGAATGTGAACTACTAGTCCTGTAACACTTGTGCTCCAGGGTAGGAGGCAGATGGGCTTTCTAATGTGAGGAGAAGGGTTGGCCAAGTAACTCTAAAATAAAGTGTGCATTTCAAGAAAATTAAAGAGCATTACTGAAAAATTAAGAAGAAAAGCAGATTTCTGAAGCTCACTCATGTTTTTACCCCTTTAAAAGATTCTGAACCGAATCATATGGTTATTTTTACAAGATCCTGGTATCCTAGATGAAATCACTCACCTTTGGACATGTCCAAAGACTACTGTCCAGGCTCCATGTGGATCAGATGTTCAAATTGCTGAACAGATCGTTCAATATAGGTAGACATAAACCAACATACAGCTATCTAAATAAACAGCTGAGTCAAAAATACAAACCAAGATTTATAAGTCAATATTCTTTCCTCTAAACTTGTAGGTTTTCTCATAACTTAGCACTTAACTTATTTTATTTTGCCTTGGACTAAAACTAGTGGACTTATCCCAAGGCAGACACATATCTTAATAATCTTTTTGGTCTTTACATGCCTAAGCCCTAGAAAACAGTTCTGCTCAATGAATATTTAAATTGGCCATTAAAATGATTACATTAGTGATAGTAACTAAGAAAATTAACATGAGTGCAAGGTTTATCATTTTTCAAAAATTCTTCATTTTTTTTTACATATTCTACCTTATTCCATCCTTGCAACAAGTTTGTATTATGCCACTCTTATCTCAAATATATAGATACAGAAGCAGAGGCCTCAGAAGCAGTAAAATATATTTGTCTGATTCTAAAACCTTTGTAGTTCTTCGCCACACCACACGCCTAATTTTTTTGTGTGTTCAGAAAACACACGTATGTGTGCAAAGGTTTTCTTTTCTCAAAATTAGAAAATCAATACTAGTGAGCAATTTGTTCCCTTGTAGAGAACAATTATAAGCAAAAAAAAAAAGTTCTGAAAATTTAGTAAGTACCAGAAAGCATTTAATATCATGCCAATAATGGAATAGAAAGTAGGTATTTTACAGTGGACCCCTATTTTTCTAATGTCAGTAAAATAAAAAAAAATAATAAATAAAAAGAAGATGCCAGACTCCCAAATCCTGAAGATAAAAAAGTTAGAAAGTTGGAGAAATAAAGTGTTATAAAAATGACTGTAGAGAAATGTGGGCCTGGGGAAATACAATCTGGCTCAACATTTGTAGAGAACAATGTGGCAGTATGTAAAGTCTAAAAACTGCATGCTGTCAAGAATGTTCCTTGTGGCACTGTCTATAATAACTGAAAAACAAGAAGCATCAGAATATTGCACAATCATGCTCTTATCGACACAGAAAGAATGTTTTGTATTATTAAATGGAAATATTGATTAAAGATATTAAAATTTCCCTTTGTATCTTGTTCCAAAAAACATGTCTATCAATACCAAAACTATTCAACAACTTTTGCTTTCAGATGCTATATTAGTTATCTATTGCTGTGCAACAAATTATCTCCAAATTTAGCATCTTAAAACAAATAACTTTTGTTATCTGACATGGTTTCTGAGGGTTGGGAATCTGGGCATGTCTTGATTGGGTGTTTCTGGCTCAGGATCTCAAGTCAAGTTGTTGACTGCCCTAGTCTCTGGTATCTCTGAAGACTAGAATAGGGCTGGAGGAGACGCTTTCATGCTCATTTACATAGCTTTTGGCAAGATGGTTCGGTTCTTTGCCACATGGGCCGCTCATGACATGGCTTCATGTCATGTCATGACATGCAATCCCAGAAAAGACATACCATTACTTCTGCTGTATCCTATTCGTTACACCAACCAGCCCTGGCACAATGTGTAAGGATGTGACTAGCAGGAGGCAGGGATCCTTGAAGGCGAGCTTAGATTCTATCACAGCCTATCCTTACCCCTTTCCAAGGTCCACAGAAATCTCATCCCATTACTGCAGTGATTCCAATTCCAGAATCCCATCATCTAAGTCTAGGCTGGGTGCAGATTAGGTTCCCCAGATGTCATTCCTTAAGTATAGTTCCTTTTGATTTGAAGGCTTTTAAGGGGACAAATTATCTGTCCCCTACATGACCAACATACAATAGTGGGATAAGACTGGATAACCATTATACATATTCTTGCTCAAAAGGGAAGAAAATGGGAGTAATAAAGGGGTCAGTGATCCATAGAAATTCTGAAATCCAGCAAAGCAAGTGTCAAAAGAAAATTTTTTTTTATTAAGATGCAGTCCTACCCATGTCCAGGAGTTTTTATTCTCCATGGCCCTTGGCTCCACCCTCTGGGCTTGTGGTTCTTCCCTCTGAGGCATCTTTCCATTATCATGAAAGGTCCATATGTTTGTGACTGAGTCATTTTCTCAGCCTGCTCCCAGTTTGAAGCTTGGTGGTTCAAGGTTCTATTCATTGTATGCTGTCTCTGTGCCTTTCAGCATAAGCTAAAAAATGTGGCTCATATAATTCTCTTAGAAACTTTATACATCTTCTGTGAATCTTTTGGTGGGTTCAGCCCATTAGACAAAAAAGTCCACATCCACAAATCTCTTTGAGATGGGCCTTTGGGGTATAGAGAAGGCTAGAGGTGCCCTTAAGCATCCTAGAAGCCCCACAGTTTGATTGAAAAGATCTGTGAGGCATACCCTTAATCTCTTCAGAGGGTCTTTTGCCTGACTGAAGCCTCATCTTTGATCTTTCTCAGCTCTTAAAGGATTTTACTCACATCTTTAGACCATGCATTCTTGACAGTGCTCTGGTATCTTTGCTCTGAAGCCATTTTCTATGGTTCTTTTGGGTAGGATTATGTCTTCCAAAAAGATATATTGCAGCTCTAATCCCCAGTATCTGTGAATGCCACCTTATTTGGAAACAGGGTCTTTGCATGTGTAATCAAGTTAAGACGAGGTCATACTGGAGTAGGGTGAGCCTTAGTCCAGTATGATTGGTTTCCTCATAGGAAGAAGAGAAGACAGAGACACACAGACTGAAGAATGCCTTGTGGTGACAGAAGCAGAGATTGGAGTGATGGGGAGACAAGCCAAGGGACACCAGTTGCCAAGAGCCACCACTGTGGTACTTTGTTACAGCAGCCGCAAGCAATGGATACAGTTACCATACGGAGAACTTGGGAATCTTCAAAACCACAGCAAGTCTCAGTTCCTCCATGCTAAACACTGTTTCCTTCAGCTTCTCTCTGTCTTTTGGCATTTTACTGTAAGCAGCCATAAGCAAGCAGGCACTTTCAACACTTTCAGTTGATGAGGTACATTTTCTACTTTCCATGTAACTGCAGGCAAGAGTGTTGCTAAAGTTCTGCCCCTACATAGCTAGAATCTCCCTTCCTCCAGTTTCCAATAATTACTCAAGTCCTGCAAGTCCTCACCCACAGCTTTAGCAAAGCTCCGAAGTCTTCTATGAACAATTTCTTCAAGGCATTTCAGGCTTTCGCTAAAATCCTTCTCAAAGCTCACCACCTAGTTCCAAGGCCACACCCACATTTTGAGTTTTTGTTACATCATCACCTAGCTTGAGGTGCCCAGATCTGTGTTAGGTATCTATTACTGTGTAAACAACGTTGCCCCCAGATTTAACAGATTAAAGCCAAACACTCATTTTTCACACAGTTTCTGACAGTCAGGAACGCAGAAGCTGCTTAGCAGGGTAGTTGGGGTTCAGCGTAGCTCCAGGCTGCAAGTCGGCAAGCGACCCACTGCCCGGGTTTTGCAATCTCAGAGGCTCTGACCCCAGATGATGGGTACACTTCGAAGCTCACTCATGTGGTTGTTTGTAGGAGGCTTCAGTTCCTTACTTCAGGGGCCTCGCCATAGGGCATGCTTATGACAAGGTTTCCCACACGATAGGTAATCCAAGAGAGAGCGAAAGAGTGAGCAACATGGAAGTCACCATGTTTTTTTAATCATCTCATCTCAGAGGGGACATGTTATCACTTCCGCTGTATGTTGCACAGACCAATTCTGGTACAATATGGGAAAGGACTTCACAATAGCAGGAGGTAAAGATTCCTGAGGGCTATGTTGGAAGCTGGCTACCACGGATATCTGTTATTTGGCACACGCAAGTTCACAGTTATGGTGTCATCAATTTGGCTGTGTACTGTTTCATACTTTTGAATTTTTTTTTAAAGATCAATATCACTAACTGTTATGAGGTGAATTGTGTGTACTCCAAGATTCATACTTGAAAGTCCCAATCTCCTGCAACTCAGATTGTAATCATATTCGGAGATAAAGTCTTTAAAGAGGAGACTAAATTAACACGAGGCCATTAGGGTGGGGCCCTAATCCAGTCTGAATGGTATCCTTAGAAGAGGAAGAGACACCAGGCAGGGCATGCACAGAGGGAGAACCATGTGAAAAGACATCAAGAGGGCAGACATTTGCAAGCCATGGAGAAAACCTCAGAGGAGACCAACCCTGTTGACACCTTGGTCTCGGACTTGTAGCCTCTAGAACTATGAGGAAATAAATTCTTATCATTTAAGCCCACGAATCTGTGGTATTTTGTTATGGCAGCCCAAGCAGACTAATACACCAATCCTCTGAAAGATATCTGAAAATATCTTGCTATTGCCCAATCTGTGTTTTTTTAAAAAATCATTTTTGTTCTTTCTTTTTTTAAGATTTTTTAATTTATTTATTTGACAGATAGAGAGAGGGAACACAAGCAGGGGGAGTGGGGGAGGGAGAAGCAGGCTTCCCGCAGAGCAAGGGAGCCCGATGCGGGGCTCGAACCCACAACCCTGGGATCATGACCTGAGCCGAAGGCAGACGCTTAACGACTGAGCCACCCAAGCACCCCTAAAAAAGTCATTTTTGTTCTGATGTATATAACTATATATCAATATATACACAATTAGATTTTTTCTATATAAAATGCATATGACTAGATTTGTTTCTAAACTGAGAGTCTATGATTTCATTAGGAGAACTGAAACTTTACTTTATAACCCATTTTAAATCTAATGCTCTACATTTTAGAGGTGGAAGCTGGAGGGATTTCTGTCTCTCTAAGATGGAAATGTAGCAGAAGACACCTCTCCATGGCTTATTGTGGATTGAAGTTAGGGATCATATTGTAATGGAAAAGTTGTTTCCAAGGAATTACCAGGTTAGTGCAGTTGAAGACCAAATTGTTAATCTCTTAGGGCCGGGGGAGGGGACTTGTACTTAGCCAGATTCGACAAGAGTCCAAGGGGATGTCATAATGGGCAGGACACAGATTTTGGGTAGCAATCCTAAAGAAATTCTCAAACCAAGAAGCCCTCTTAAAACAGCCCCCCAGCCATGAGGTAGGCATATCTAAAGAAGCAGCACTGGAGAATCTTTGAGGCCTCTGAGAACATGCTTTCTGATTTGTTCCTCGCTCTGCCCCTGATTACACAAGCTTCTGGTAACTTATTTATCTCTGCTGTGTCTTCTCCAGCGATTTGGATAACAGGCATCCTGTGTTTGGTAATCTTGTTAACTTTTAGTGTAATGAAATGCATTTTAACCTAACTTTCTTTAATGATCAAAGTCAGGACAAAACAATGTCTTTTGCCCACCCTGCAATTAAAGTAAGAAACTGAGCATGTTTTTACTCTAGCTTCTATCTTACCTTAAAATATATTATAAACCCAGTCTATTATAAAACCAATGAGTCAAGTTTTTTTAATTCATCTTTTTCCCAAAAAGCATTTATAATATTTTTTTTTATTTTTTAAAGATTTATTTATTTATTCGAGAGAGAGAGAATGAGTGGGGGGAAGGACAGAGGCAGAGGGAGAGAGAATCTCAAGCAGACTCTCCATTGAGCCCAGAGTCTGACACTGGACTGGATCTCACGGTCCTGAGATCATGACCTGAGTCGAAATCAAGAGTCAGATTCTTAACCCAATGAGCCACGCAGGTGCCCCTGAACTTTGTAACCATTTTTTAAAAACACATACTTACTGGTTGGATTTAGGGGGACCACAGATCCTTTTATACCTTGACTTCCTTATGTTTGAGTTAATAATTTTGATTTTTTAAAATGTCTTATATTTTTAAATTTTGAATAATTTTTAAGAAAGGCCAAATGAGTAAAATTGTTCCTGATTCTTAGGTATCTGAAAATATCATTCCACCACCTACACTCATGAATTAAATTTGGCTTGGAATAGTATGCTTAGATCATGAAATTTCCCCTTTAGAGAAGGAGATATTACTCCATTTGGAGTTGGTGAATAAAGACAGGTTAGCCTTATTTTTTCCCCTTTATTGGTAAACTATTCTTCTGTGTCTGGGTGCTTATATGATAATCTTTTTATGCTAGATTTGCAGGCTGTATCCAAGTATGGATATTTTTTTCTATCAACATTTTGATTTTTTTATACTAAGGAAAATATTTTTCTATTATGTCTGCGATTTTTATTTCTGCTCCTCTTGTTCCAGCATTTTCAGGAATATTTATTACACATAGGTTGGATTTCTGCTATTTTCACTCTGTGTCTATAATCATCTCTTGCCATTTCATCTTTATCCTTTTCTTCCACAGTCTAGGAAAGCTAGTTCATAGACTACATTTTATCCATTGTTAATTCTGCTCACTAGTGCATCTCTAGCATTTTTGCCTGTGATTACATCCTTCTCTTATTTTGACTGGCTCCATGTTTGACAAGGGCAGGTAGCTCAGAGTGACTAAACCCACTAGGATGTGCCCCCGGTGTCTGGCAGGTCCTCACCTCACATCTATACCTGGAGGATGGACTGATTGGTACAACCCTGGCCCAGCCTCCAGGTACTCATCAGTCTGGCCTCTGTCCCACCAGCATGGACCTTGACCACTTTCTGCTCCCAGAGCATTTCCTAAGAGAATACCCATCCTCATGTGCTATATTCATCCTCTCCCCTTCTACTCGCTCTGTGGTTGTACTAGGAGGAGTAATCTTAGAGTCAGTATAACAGAGATGAATTAAAGGAGGGGAGTTGCATGGGGCCCAATTCTGGCCCCCTTGGAACCTAATTCCCATCCAGAAGGGGAGCAGTGGTCTGCTTTCATGTTACAATAGCCCTGAACCCCTGAGCCTGGACAGAGAGTGGGCTAAGTAAAACCTTTTCTCAGAGTCTTTTTGTCTATTCATCCTGGGATTAGAAAATGAAACACTGCCGAGGTGGGGGATGTTTCCCCACACCAGCCCCACTGGCACTTGGTAAACTTCCTTCTAGATTTCTATCAATGTTAATATAAGGTTTTAGGTTTTTGCAGAGTGTCATGGGTGTTTTAATAGGAAAGAGAGTACATCTCAGGCTAATCGAATGGTTATTTTTTGTATATGCCTGATGTACCTTTTCCCCCCAAAGAACAATGTATTCATTATACACATAGACAATGATTTTTCAGTTCCAATAAGGGCTAAAAATTACTCCACTCATCAACTCCCATGGCAGCCCAATGATGGCTTGCGGGCAGAATTCTAAACGACAATACGAAGGGTTAAACAGTAGCATCAGGCCTGCAAAGCAACCAGGACTGTCTTGTCATACAAATGCCCTGTAGGAACTCTAACCATTTCCAGAAGCTTGTAATTACCCTGACTCATCTTCTACTACATTTAGCAGATCGTTCACCTGCAAGAATATGCCTTAAACACATGTCAAAAAGAAAAAACACAATGTATCTTTACCTTATAATAAATTCTGGCCACCAAACTCCGCTGAAGAACCCTTTCACGAAAATTCACTGCTTTCAACAGAAAGGCAAGATTATCGACTGTGTCCACATTAAACGCCAGGAAGCTGAAGGAAAAACACAGTGACCATTATTATTATTTTGTCTTCACCAAAGAACTCCATGTGAAAAAAACAGACAGGGCCTGTTCTGTCAAAAAGAATTTTCTTCCAATAGAAAAGCAGTGTAAGTACAATTCAGCCCTTCACATCTCTCACTCGCTATATTCATGCTTCTTTCAGGATTTTTCTGATGAATGCTTGGCTTGAATTGATCCTATGTGGTTGTCCTTGTGGTATAAAGATAACTTGGGTTTCCTGCTTTTTTCATTTCCTATTGTATTATAGGTAGTTATTCAATATTTCATAGTTTTTCTTCATTAAGATCTATATAATTTCCATCCACTGGGTTTGTAATAATTTTCTCAACCATTGTTCGGCATTTGTTATAATAATGATTACAAATGAATATTAGTAACTAAATACATCCATCACAAAGTATTTGTCAATGAATATTATTTCTTAAATACATAATGTATCAGGACCTGTGCTTATTACTGCTGTGCATTATTCAACAATCTCAGTAATTCTATGATGCAGATACCGTAATTATTCAATGTATAGTTTGGGGCTCAGCAAGTTTCAGCAACCTGCTCAAGGTCACATGGGCAGAACACGCTCAGGCTCAGGTTTTGTCTTAGGGGACACCTGTATTTAAGGGAAAAGG
Source organism: Callorhinus ursinus (assembly GCF_003265705.2). Classification (NCBI taxonomy): domain Eukaryota; kingdom Metazoa; phylum Chordata; class Mammalia; order Carnivora; family Otariidae; genus Callorhinus; species Callorhinus ursinus. The sequence continues at coordinate 36,589,880 of NW_027397072.1, read as the reverse complement.
AGCCCCAGAGGGCAATGAGAGGGCTGTGGGCAAGCGCAGGGTAGAGTGTTCTGCAGAGAAAATGACGCTCTTCAGCAGGCAGTAAATTCCATCTTCCCCATCTGGCAATGAGGAAACTGAGGCATAGGGAAGTTAAGAGACTTAGGCACAAAGAGACTCAAAACACCTGAGTCTCCCTTAAAACCCTATGGGTTTTTCAATATGTGGCTCTGTCTTTTGTGCTAATTTTGCACACCTCCCACCTACCCTGCCCCATGAAACTTCCATTTAGATAGACAGCAAAGGGGTTAATTTACACTTTGGGTTTCCCATAGCTTAGCCACCCCTTTGCCCTCCCCTTGCCCCATATCCTTGGGAAGTAAGTTATCATAAGACCCAAATAACTTAGATGCTCATTAATTAAAATTAAACCCACAAGTAGCAGTTGTTGCTCAATCAGAAGCCACAAGAGAAACATTAAGAAGCAATTGACACCACGCTTTTGAAAATGCCAAGCACTGAATTAATAATTGCCCTCCATGTACAGGAAAGATAGGAGGTCATTTACATACTAAGTACCAGGAAATTTAAATTATATCTGTATTTATTCTGAACCTTTAGAAGGTTGAGTTTCTGTCCTAGTCTATTTAACACAAAGTGTAAAGAACTGTCATATTTTATTGAAAAGTATGTTTCAGTCATTCCAGAGACTGTTACTAGGAAGCCTGGAGACTGTGAATTTTTTTATTAGAAACTATCTTTTTTGGAATGTTTACTGTAGAATACTGTCCACCTGAGGTTGTGAACTTGGTGCGCTACACGAATTGGATCTCATCCACCCACCCTATCATGAGTCACATGCCAAGCATGGCCACATCACGTAGTTTTAGTAACTCACCCAGCATAGAAGACTGTGCAGATTCTGTTAAAAGTAGGAATATCGCTAAAGGCAACCTCTTTGTATGTTACAAGAAGGCCAAAATGACTCTAAATTTAAATTCAAATGCACATCATTAGTCATCAAAGAAATGTGAATGAAAACCACAGTGAGGCAGTATTATATACCCACCAAAATGACTAAAATTAAATATACTGACATCATCAAATGTTGAAAGGATACAGAGCAACCAGAATTCTCATACTTGTGGATGAGGTGTAGAATGGCAAAACCACTTTGGAAAAAGTTCTCATAGTTTCTCATAAAGCTAAAAAAAAACCAAATACCCTATGACCCAACAATTCTACTCCAACTATTCACCTTAGGGAAATAAATACATATATTCACAAAAAGGCTTGCATATGAATATTCACAGTAGATCTACTTGGAAGAGTGAAACATTGAAAACATTCCAAGTGTCTCTCCATCAATAAGAAAATGGAAAGCAAATCCTAGTATATCCATAAAATAGACTACTACTCAGCAATAAAAAGGAACAAGTTAACTACACACGACAACATGAGTGAATCTCAGAAAGCATTATGCCATGTTAATAAGCCAGCTACAAAACAGTACATACGTACAGTTCCACTTATATAACATTCTAAAACAGGAAAGACTAATCTGTGGTAGAAAAGTATCAGATTAGTGACTGCATCTGGGGTGGTGGTCACAGGAACTGACTGAAAAGGGACATGATAGAACTTTCTGGAGTGATGTTGATGACCTATAAATTAACAAGAGTTTCGGTTATACATGTGCACACACTTGTTAAAATTCAGTGAATGCACACTTAAGAGTTATGCATCTCATTGTATGTAAATTCTACATAAGAAGAAAAAACATATAGCCAAATTTTGAACTCTAGTTAATGATGTTCATGCTGAATTATTTAGAAAGTATGCTGATGTCCGCTGTTTACTTTGAAATGCATCAGAGAAAAAAAGATGAATTGATGGGTGTGTTAAGGAATTGATGCATGGATATATATGGGATGTAACAAGCACAGTAACAGGTTAATAGTAGAATCTAGATGGTGGGTGTTTAAATATTCACTAAAATTCCTTTAATTTTGCTCAATACTGGAAAATGTTCATAATATACTATGGCAAAACATTCAAGTATAATGCAGAATCTTCACTTTCCTCAACTCCCACAGTCTCCTAAGGATCCGTGGAGTGATGAGAGCAGCCAGAGCTCCAGTGGCAGCCCCGTGGTTGAGGGGGAGAGCAGCACTCATCAGGACAAGAAAGGACAAGATAGATGGAGCTGTTTGCAGAACCAGGCACAGCCCCGCTCAGAGCCAAGCCCTGCCTCCCGCCCCTAGTCTCGTGAAGACTTCTCAGTACCATCACCAATTCCTCCCATAGTCCACATGAAGGGGTAGTTTCTGGGTGTCTACACAAATGACAGCCTACTTGGAGGCATTTCAGGGCACCAGGAAGTTCTCAGCCCATCTTTCTTCATGCCCCCACTTGCTCATGGGACCTTCTCTCATGAGTGGTCGGTATGACTGCCATCCGACAGCTCTACTTGACTATAAGTTCCATAGGCCTGTGAACCCATAGTCACTACTGTGTCGCCAGTGCCTAGAGAAGTGCCCCATACACTGGAAACACGTTGGATGAAAAGGTTTTTCTCAATATACATAAAAATCACAGCAAGGTTTTGGGACTTAAGTAGATAAACACAGACAGACTGAATCAGTAAAACCTGGATGTGTGGGGGAGAGATGTGTACTGTTTCAGAGTTTAATAACAGACAAAAAAAAATGGACTGGAACTTTCCAAATATTTACAATTGGAATACTGCCTTTGGCACATCTCAAGTCTACCCTGGAAAATTTGCTAGGAATATAGATTTGCATACGGGTGAGGGGTTTTGCTTTCAAAATGATGGAAGCAAGCCCTGCTCTGCTATCTGGAAAAGAAATGAAAGGGCAGATGATTTGCTGCCAATTTGGGAACAAGTTTCCTGAATGGATGGAACTGATTCTGATGGGAATTATACTGTTCTTTCAACTCCTTATATGTTGGAAAATTTTCAAACTAATAAATTGGGGGAAAGCTAACAGTACTACACAATGCTCATTCAGAGCTAGACAGATTAAAAAGATGTACTGACTTTGTAGAGCATGCAAGGACAAATTGAGACATCACAACTAATAGAGACTTAATTGAAACAGTCCTAGAATATGGGAGTTGATGTTTTCAAGCTTTAAGATAGATGGTGGTTGGGGGCGCTTGGGTGGCTCAGTCAGGTAAGCATCTGATTCTTGATTTTGGCTCAGGTCCTGATCTCAGGGTTGTGAGATCGAGCCCCACATCAGGCTACATGCTGGGCATGGAGCCTGCTAAGATTCTCTCTCTCCCTCTGCCTCTGCCCCTCCCTGCCACTAAAAAAAAAAAAAAAAAAAAAAAGATAGACTACAGTTTGAATAAACAGGAACCTGGGCAGTAGTAAAAAAAGAAAAAAAAGAAAAAAGGACTACAGATTTCCTAATTTTATTTTATGCCAACAGATATGAAAAGTCCCACACACTATTATTTATTGTGTTTCCCATGTTTTTAATCAAGATTGTAAGATGACATTGTCTAATATTTCCTTGGAAATTAGTTCAACACATTTTGCTTATGGAGACCAATAATCCGCCTCCAAATAAAAATAACAATTTAAAAAATACACAAAAGTTTAAAAGCCACAATAAACCCCTTAAAAATAGAATAAAGGAAACAACATATTTATGATCATAAATGAATGAAGTAAAAAACAAAGAGAAGATCAACAAAGAGGAAAGCTGCTTGTTTAAAAAAACAAACAAAAAAACAGACAAATATCCAGTAAGATTAAGCAATAATAAAGAAGAGAAAAAGTGTAAGAAATAAATTTAGGAATGACAAACGGGACATAACTACAGATCTAGCAGCAGTTTAAAAGATAATCAGAGCATAGTATGAAAAACCTTATACCAATAAATTCAAATCCAAATAATCAATTCCTAGAAAATATTATTTATGAAAACTGACACAAGAAGAGAAAGCCTAAATGGTCTTAGAACAATTAAACTACAGTTGACTCCTGAACATTGTGGGGGGGGCTGACTCCCGTGCAAGAAAAAATCTGCATATAACTTTTGACTTCCCCAAAATTCAACTACAAATAGCCTACTCTTGACTGGAAGCTTTATCAATAACAAAAACAGTCAACACATATTTTGTATGTTGTATGTATTATATATTGTATTCTTATAGTAGCGTAAGCTACAGAAAAGAATGTGTTATTAAGAAAATCATAAGGGAGAGAAAATACATTTACAGTATTGTACTGGGTTTACTGAAGGGAGTCCATATGTAAGTGGCCCTGTGCTGTTTAAACCCGTGTTGTTCAAAGGTCAAGTGCAATTGAATCAGTAGTTTAAATATTCCCCCAGGCCCAGATAGTTTTCAGATAACTTATCAAATTCTCCCACAAAATAAGAAACTACTCCCAAAATATCTTTGTGAAACCAGTAAAACTCGATATAAATTGAAATCAGGGAACTACAAGAAAGGAAAACAGTAGGCCAATAAGTAAACAAAAACCCTAAAAACAACACTAGCAAGCCAAACTCAGGAAAACAGAAAAATGACAACACAGCATAGCAAAATTGAATGCTTCTCAAGCATGCAAGAGTAGTTTAACATTAAAAGATTTACGAGGGTTATTTATCACATGAACAAACTACAGAAGAAATATAACATTTCAATAGAAGCAAAAAATCATTTGCAGGAAAATTCATCACCTAGTAATGACAAAAATATGTTTAAAATAACAAGTGGAGCTTCTTTAGGAAGTTAACATGTGTCTATCAAAAACTTCAGCAAACATCATTCTTTCTTTTTGCAAACATCATTCTTAGTAGTGAAATGTTAAGCTAATTCTTTTTAAAACCAGGAATAAGACCAAAGAATACCTTCTACATGAAAAAGAATAAAAGGGAATAGCAAGTGGAAAGAAAGAAATAAAAAGTCATCATTTGCAGATGGTATGATTGTGTATGGAGAAAAGAATCTATACACACAGAAGAAATTATTTTTTATGGTGAGGTTTATATACAAAAGTGAACTATATAATAAATGGGCAACAACAAAAACATAATTTTTTAAAAGTATTCCTTTTACAACAACAAAATCATAAAGTACCTAGAAATAAATCTATCAAAGGATATATTATGTATAGAGAAAATTCTAGATTTCTAGAAAACATTTAGATTAAAATCCTTGACACAAGCATCAGTTTTATATATATGTATATATGTCAATTTTTCTGCAAATCTATAGATTTGATACACTTTCAAAGAAAATTACAATTTTTAAATATTGTGGTAAAATATATATAACATAAAATCTACCATTTTAACCATTTTTAAGAGTACAGTTCAATGGCATTAAGCACCTTCATACTGTTGTACCACCATCACCACCATCCATCTCCAGAACGTTTTCATCTTCCCAACCTGAAATGCTGTCCCCACTAAATAATAACACTCCCTTCTCTCCGCCTCCCACCCCCAGGTAACCATTTTCTACTTCCTGTCTCTATGAATTTGACTACCCTACATACCTCAATAAAACCACAGTCATAGAATATTTTCCTTTTGTGTCGGCAGGGTTTTTTTTTTTTTAAGAAACTTAACAAACTGATTCCAAAACTTATATGGAAGTGCAAAGGACCCAGAATAGCCAACACAACTCTGAATTACATTTTAGATATAATATAATATAATAATTATAAACCTAGTGTAATTGCAACAGTGTATTGTTGGATTAGGATACACAAACTCGGTAGGAACAAAGTAACCCCGAAATAGAAATTAATGTGAGTGCCAGGGCAGGCACTGCAGATCACTAGTAAAGGACAGTCTATTCAGTAAGTGGTGCTGGAACAGCTGACAATCCCTAGGGAGAAAAAAAAATGAAATTTGATCCCTTCCTCACACTACAGACAAAAATTTCTAATGGATTCAAGAACTAAATGTGAGAGGTGAAACTCTCAAACTTTAAAAAAAAATATTTTTATATATAAAGTATATATATATAATACATATATTTTATATATTTATCTTGTAGACAAGATAGAGTAAGTGTGGAGTATAAAAGATTGTAAATTCCACTATAATTTAAGAATTTATGTTAAAAGGCACCATAAAGAAAATATAAGACAAGGCACAGACTTGTAGAAGGTAGGTTGTAACATCTGTAACAACAAAGGATAGGAAAAAAAAAAGATCAGTACTAATAAAAAAAAAGAAAAAGAAAAATTGGCACAACCCATGGACAGGCATTTCAAATGAGAGGAAATATAAGTGGCAAATAAACTTGTGAAAGCATTTTCAACTTTAACAGTAATAAGGAAAATGCAATTTAAAGTCACAGTGAGAGATCTTTATACATACGTATATACACATACAGTACTGAAAAAATTAAGACTGATAAAACCACGTGTTGGTGAGGATGCCGGTTCCACAGGACACACGCTGCTGGTGAAGGTATAAATTTGTACAGTGACTTCGAAAGATAATTTGTTACTATCTAGTGAAGTTGAACGTTGGCGTACCCCACGACACAGCAATCTCACTCCTAGGTAATATATACAACAGCAACACACTGCAAATCACTAATGGGTCATAAAATCAGTTTAAAGGATCGAGATCAGTGTTTTTGAAAAAAAACAACAATTGAAAATTATCACAGACCATCACGAGTAATAGGCTAAGCATTGTTTCATGAGATGTTTGCTCCAGTGGTGTCTGCTAGGTGTGTGTGGAGGCGGGGGCTCTATGGATGTGTGGGTGTCAGTGGTTGATGTAAAATTTATTTCTTATTCTGAGTCACAGCAACTAAATTTGAAGGCCCTGTAGAAACTCTTAGACATATTCCCCAGAGAATGTCCAAGATTTTCCGTAAGAGATTTGTGCCAAATATCAAACACACAACCCAAATGTCCACTGATATTGGAGATTAGAATGGGTAAGTAAATTGGGGCATATACACACGATGAAATATTATAAACAAAGAGAACTGTTCTTCATCTACACATACCACAACTCAGATGAATCTTAGAAACAAAATAGAGTGACAACAGGAAGCTACACCATACCACATACATTACCCCTTATTTATCAAGCCTAAAGACAATACTAAAAAATCAATAAAAACAAGCACAAGCATGGATCCTGAAGCCAAACCACCTGGGATCAAATCCTAGCTCTGTGGCTCACTAGTGCATAACCTTGGGCAAAATACTTAACCTTTATGCCTCAGTCTCCTCATCTGTGAAATGGAAATAATAACCTACCTCATGGGGCTTTGGGAATGAAAATCTCTAGTGTTTGGAATATGAACACACAATAAAGAAGGAACAGGAGTAGAATAAGAACAGAATTAGCAATGTTCTGGTTCTCCAGTTGGGGGGGGTGGGGGCATGATCGCCGATGCTACATAATTCATGTACTTTTTGTATATATGGAATATTTAAAATTTCAACAAGAATGAGTTGTGCCATGACAAGGCTCCATGCGCTCAGGCCCAGTAGTAAGACACTGAGGGCCAACGGTGGTGCCAGCCTAAGCAATGACGTACCTGGTTCTCAGCTTGTCACTCCCAGACTCAGCACAGTTTCGGAGCCAGCTGAAAAGTGGCTTCTCTTTATGCTCTTTGGTGTATTGAGCCAGCAGTTCCCGCACCACAACCTGTGCAGACAGTTTATCATTCGTCAGTCCTTTGTCAAGAATGTAAAAAAATGTTAGAGTGTCTTGAAATGCTGTAGCCAGATAAGGTCCAGTTGCTTCTAGCAAAGTCCTTGGAAGGAATCAAATATCCTTCCGGAGGCCTCTGCCATGGCAAATGTGTGGTGCTTCCACTACCACTGTCAATCCCTCCCCCATGGCCAACTTGACTAACCAGCTAACTACTTACTGCTTGCTCTCTCCCACCTGAGACATCAGCCTCTAAGGCCAGTCCTGGGACCCAGTATTCTAGCTGACACTTCAAATAAAACCTATTTGCCTTCCGTGAACCAGATAGATGGATGGTCTGTTTTCTTTTTTGCTTCTAATATTCTATGGTTGATTACGCCTTTGGGGAACAGTATTAAATTGTATACATACAACAAGCTCCATCAATCTTCTCGTCGGCAGCTTTAGAGTTATAATTTGGTCCTAAATCTGCATGCTTTTCTGGTTTGGTTTAAAGAAGATGTGCATGTCTAGCCTGCTACACACAGAGGCCCAGTTGACAGTTGGCAGCAAGTGCTAGCCATGTCTGTAAGGCCACCTTGGACCAACCTGCCTCCCAAGCCTCTAGCTGACCGCCATGGTGCGAGTGGGCCCAGGCTTGGGTGGCAGAGGGATGACCCCCTATGAGCTCAGCCCAAACTGCTGACCCGCACAACCATGAGCTAACAATTGTGTGTTGTTTTAAGTTACTCCATTTTGGGGTGGTTTGTTACATAGTAATAAATAGTTGATTCAGTCACATACAAAACTAACTTTAGAATATTTCCTTCTTTGTTTCAGATACATTGATGTTTTTATAGAGATTATATAAAATGTTATATATACTTTCAATCAACAGTATATCATAAATGACATTTTTGGCTCACATTGCTGTCTCTCATTCTAGTTATCTGTTTAATGGCTGTATAATATTTTTGTTTAGAACCATCATAGCTAATGAGACATTCCCATTCACTTAGATATTTAGCTTGTTTCCAATTTTATACTGTCATTAATTACTTTGATATCAATATATTCAAACAGCATTCACTGTCCCCCCCCCTTTTTTTTGGTTATTACCTAAGAATAAATCTCATGAACCCAACTGATGCAAAGATCCTTATAAAGGGCCACCCTGCCTATAAGAGGGATCCTGGAAACTTGTCAAGGCATATTTGCCTAGGGGAACTTTATTGGCAGTGCTGGGAAGAGCCAGTCACACAATGCATGGGACAGTTTCAATCTGCAGAGGACTGTGCCACATCCAGTTTCCTGCCCAAATCCACGTACTCAAACCCATACAGCCAACTGATAGCCCAGAGTCTAACTCAGTTACACCAAAGTTTTAAGGTTCTTCCCATCCAAGCCTATGGAAGGCTTAAGCTCCACTGCCCCCTAAAGTTAGAGAAGGCCATAGGACTTGCTTTAGACCAGTGACATGCAAGCTGGTGTGATGTTCCCAGTTATGACAGGTTCCTAACCAGGGGCTGCAGTCTGCTGGAGGTTGCCATGGTAATCCCACGCAGGCATTGTCCTCTATATTGTTATGTTTATTATAAATTCCTTTTGTTTCTTTGAAGTATTGTCTTGAATTCTTGAAATTATTAAGTTATATTATCCATGATTTCATTTCAGGATAGTAAAGGTGGTATAACAAAATATTTTTTATAAAAAAGAGGGCATTAGGTCTAGTATGTTTAAGAATCACAGTACAGGGGCGCCTTGATGGCTCAGTCGGTTAAGCATCTGACTCTCGATTTCTGCTCAGGTCATGATCTCGGGGCTGTGGGATCGCGCCCCGCATTGGTCTCTGCACTCAGCATGGAGCCTGCTTCTCCCTCTCCTTCTGCCTTTCCCCTCCTCGGTTCTCTCTCTCTCAAATAAATAAATAAAATCTTAAAAAAAAAAGAATGACAGTACAGTATCATGGGTCAAGGATGTGAATATTTTTAAGCCTGCTGCTATATGAAATAAGTGTAAAAATCAAAACACTCCCAGCAACGGGGGGAGATTAACTAATTTTAACTAGAATTAAAATTAAAATTATATAGCAATCAAGTTTCACTGACACATCACTAGGATTAAGATTTACACTGTTTTTGCGAATCCATTACATTTATGATGGTTTTAACTCCATCTCCCTCTTGTTACAAGAGCAACATCATTCCAAGCATTAAAAATTCCTTTCTCTGATTTCCACCCTTCCATATCTTTACCTTTCTCTATATTTCTCCATAGCATTTATTGCTGCCTGATGATCTAGAGCAAAGCAACTTGTCTCCTGGTTTGTCTTTCTACTGTCCAGAAGGTAAGCTCCCAGAGGTCACAGTTTGCTCATCCTTACACCATCACACAATGGACAACACAGAGTTGAGAGCGGAGGAGTCTTTCTTGAATGAATGAACGAATAAATAAATAAATCCCCTTCCTGTTTTCAATTTTTTATCCAATCTCTTCAATTCCTTGATAATTCCTTTAGCTTTTGTCACTACTTCCACCTTTCTGATTTAAGCAACTTAAATCAGAAAAAAAAAATTCACTCTAACTAGAATTAAAATTAGAATGATGTAATAATCCAGTTCAGGCATTAAACTTAAGAGAAAAGACAGACAAATGGGGCTCTGGCAGATTAGTCATTTTGGATCTTTGCTCCCTTTTCTTTCCTTTTTGTTCCTTGCTCTTGGCATCTTTCCTCCTTTTCTAGGTCATAAGACAAGAAAATATCATTTTAAAAGTGAGTTTATTTCCTGCTGTTGACACTCCCTTGGTAAAAGATTAAATGATTGAAGCTATCAGCTGCCATGGGGTTTGGGCATTACAGTCTCTAAACCCAATACGTTATTTGATAAATGACCAGAGAGAGGCAAAGAGATCAGTCACAATCTTGACTGGGCATGCGACAAAAATGTGCTTGTTTTCACTCACAGATGTGCTCCTAAATACATTCTAATATGCTATTATGTGTGTGTGTGTGTGTGTGTGTGTGTACATATACATATATCAATTTTTTAACTTGCTATTTTAAAATAATTATAGACTCACAAAAAGTTGAAAACCTAAAATAGTACAGAGAGGTTTTATCTAGTCATCACCCAGCTTCCCCCCAGAGTGATATCTTACACAGCAATAGTGATTACCCAAATCAGGAAATTCAATACAATTTTACTTGTAGTAGAGGTTTCATTATTTGAAAATGAACCCAGTAGTAGATCATTTTGTAAAGTGAAAGAAATATTATCTTTTTGCAATACAAGTGATTACATTCTTATTTAAGTCTGGTGTTTTGAATACTCACACAAGATTTTCTTAAGACAACTTGTGATGTTATTTCTCTCTAGGTGACTGTTTTTGTGGTCGTGTTGTTTCTGTGGTTATTTACAGAGTTCTCTGGTTCTATATAAGAATACTCTTTATTTTCTTCTATATACTTGATTAATCCCCAGTGCACCTGCTCAGGAGCCCCTTTCTTAAGGGAACTCTAGGGGCTGGGTAGTCAGAACAGCCATGTGCTTGCCTTTTAAAAAAGATCCCATCTGTAGGAGGAATCACGCTAATCTGCAGCCAACATTTGGAAACTATGAGCCTAAGCAATTGTGCAGAATGACATCATAAACATGCATTTATAATGAATATCATATGCATCAGGCAACACTGATTATATAACATCAATGAAAGTTACTTTTTTTTTAGGTCAAATGGCTTTTTTTTTTAAGATTTTATTTATTCATTTGAGACACAGAGATACAGAGAGAGAAAGTATGAGCAGGGAGAGAGGCAGAGGGAGAAGCAGGCTCCTTGCTGAGCCAGGAGCCCGATATAGGGCTCGATCCCATGACTCTGGGATCATGACCTGAGCCGAAGGCAGACACTTAACCATCTGAACCACCCAGGCGCCCCCAAATGGCTTTTTAAGGCACCTATGAAGCAACTAGCATTTCTACATACTAAGTATTTCACTGATTTATGCCAGGTACAGTGAAACTTGGATGAAAAAGTCTAACAAGTAGTATCTGCTGCCAAGACAGAAATATTGAGAGCCAATTAGAATAGAAAACACGGTGTCTACGGAAAAGCCACCAGACATCATCCATTATGTAATAAGGATGAGCCAGGAAGTGGGGCTGCACTCAGGTTTGCACCACGTAGGGTGATGGGGCTACTTATGGCACTGGGGCCCAAATCATGCCCTAGGCATGACCGGCTATGTCATTTGGAGACCAGTGCCAAGTGAAAATGCAGGGCCCCTTGCTCAAAAATTAGGAAGAATTTCAAGATGCTGAGAGCAGAGTGTTAAACCCCAGCACAGGCCCTTCTGAGTGTGAGGTCCCATATGACTGTCCAGGTTTCCCCCCATGAGGCTGGACCTAGCCCTCGGGGTCTCAGTAGGACTGCCGACACAAACGTCACCGCATGTCCCATGTTTCTATTACATCGACATCTGGCAACCCTAGGCTCCTGATGGCAGCTCAGGTGTCACTCAGGGTATGAGACTGAAGAAAAAGCCAAGCGGACGTGATTCTCTAAGCCCTTAACTATTTTCCTCTGTTAGGTGCTGGACATCCCATCAAGGTGAGATTTCTTTGAGGGGAACCTTTAAAAATTCCCTGGATAGAAGAAAAAGAAGAAAGGTGGGAAGGGAGGGAGGGAGGGAGGGAGGGAGGGAGGGACAGGAGAGGTGAGGAGAAGCGAGGAAGAGCTCTTCTAACACAGAAACCCACGTGTACAATGCTCTGAGCAACTGTTGGGCCTTAAACATGGATCTGAACTTCATACTTCAGGAGGATGGACGGATCCAAAGCAGTGATGTAAGCCCAGCAAAAATTCATGCACTGCTCAGTAGAACTTAGGAGTGGTCAGTTTTTCGGTTTGATTTTTTGTTGTTGTTAAATCTGGATCAAATTTAACTTATTTTCCCCATGTCTCCTCCCAGTAGGAAATAAAATACATCCCTGTGGTTTCCTTCCTTCATGCCACCCACATTTATGGAGTGCGCACTGTGTGCAAGGCACCTACTGCCTATATTGAGTATAGCGGGGATTACAGAGATGACTAAGAATTATCTGTCCCTCAAGTGGCACAGATAAGCTTCATCCACTCGTTCACTCATGTGTTCAATACCTAATAGTAACAACCGCTATTTTTTTTTGAGCACATACTAAGGCTAACGATCTGTTCCAAACTCTACGTGGAATGACTAATTGAATCCTCCTGACAACTTTGGGTTGTTAGCAGAATCATCCCGTTGCCCAGAAAAGGCAACTAAGGCCTAGAGAGGTTAGGCAAGTTGCCAGGCTCACAACTGCTAGGAAGTGGTGGAGCTAGGACTTAAGCCCAGAGCCCATGCTGTTAATAATTGCACACCTGCACTGCACCCCCTGTGTGCCAGGCTCTGTGCTGGGCACTGGGGGTACCGAGAGAATGCAAGAAGCCAGTGTGCTGGGGAGACAGTCAGTAGGACGGAATAATGGGATGAGGGTGACAGAGGGTAAATGCAGAGTTCACTGCGTGCAGCGGGCGGCAGCACAGGGAGGGGCACCGGCAGCCAAGCCCCTCACACTTGACGACAGTTCTGCCGCTGAGAAGGAACTGGGGAGGGGAGACAAGGGCTTTCACCCTGCAGGCACAAGCATGGAGAAGCATGGGCGCCTGGAGTGTGCAGCTGGCAGGGGCTGGCTGCGGAGAGCCTCGGCTGCCAGCCCTAGGAGCTGACTCCGTGCCCAGGGGCGTGGGGAACCCAGTGGCAAGCCAGAGCCGCAGACCTGGAGGCTGAAGTGAAGTAGCAGGAGGCTGCCTGATGAGCCATCCCTGCTGTCGGAATTCCTGACCCACAGAACCCATGAGCGCCTTGAAGTGCTTGTGGTTTTATGCCAGAGTTTGGAAGCCCGGCTAGTGTGTTTAAGCAGCAACAGACAGCAGGACAGGAAATTCTTCCGGTCGCCATTGACCCTTTATCCACTTCTTCCATTCTCTACCTCTCTTTTTTATCCCCTCCCCTGCCTGTCTTCCTCCTTCTCCCACCCCGTCCCTTCTCTCCTTCCATATCTGCTCACTGATTTGCCTTTAGAAGTATCTTTAAGCCACGAGGCCAGACGGCATTCCATGCACCTGGACCCCATTAAATCAGGCAGCTCTTGCCATGTACTGGCTCTCACCCTGAGCTGCCGGGGCCCTGGGCCGCACCCGGGCTCTCCCACCTGGGTCTTGCTCTCCTTCCATAGATTCAACTCAATCTTCTGCTCTGGCGCTGGACAGAGCCTTCCCGCTTTCTGCTTCCACCCTGATCTAGACTCTGCTTGTACAAGCACTGCGCATAGCTACAAGGAAAGCCCTTTGCCTGGCCCAGCCCAAACCAGGCCCCTTGCATCACAGGCACCCACAAAGCCTTTACTGAGCATCTATTATGTGCCCTGCACTGTCCTAGCAACAAGTTAACATTACTGAGTTTTTCATCATATGTGCCAATAACCACAGTTAACGCTTTGCCTGTGTTCTCTCATTTAATCCTTATAACATCCCTATAGCGTCTGGGTTATCACCCCCACTTTTAAAATGTGGAAAGGGGGACTCCAAGAGACAAGGAACTTGTCTCTATTTCATGCTATATAAATAAGCTCTATATAAATATGGACTCTATTAAAGAAACCCTGTAAATAAAATGATGGACACATTGACCATGGAATTTGTAACCAAATGGAGAATAAGCAACAACAGGACACAGCCTTGAGTGAGCCCCTCCTGTGCGCCGAGCGCTTGATGGGAGTAATTACAAGAGTCTTACAAGGTGCGGATGATGCCTGGGGTGCAGGTGGGGGCTCAGAGAGGCTAGACCAAGTGTTTTACAATCAGTGTGGGCAAACCTGGCCTCTGTGGCCTCCACCTGGGCCTCCAAGGAGGCCTTCTTCCAGAGCCCCCTCCTTTGCAGGTTCTGTAGTGACAGATCAGATGGGGGGACTTCCTGCAGCTAGAGGTCAGCCTCAAACCTTGAAGCCTGGCAGGCAAACTCTCAGGAATGCGCTGGACTGCAGGAAAGGAACTCTTAAAGCTTTCCTGCTCTCCTCATTCCTCCCCGGGGATGGGTACAACCTCATCCATCGGCTTCTGGGGCCATGTTTGCTAGAGCAGAAGCTTTCAAAGGAGGTAAGCAGGTGAGGGCTAGGAGGTCTGCACCTCCCAAGTGCCAGGCTCTGTGGCTCAGCGTACCCCACAGACATGCTTTCTTTGACCTCCCCTTGCCCGCCCTTTCACATTAAGAACAAATGATGTGTTTCCTCTTCTCTTGAAAAATTGGAATTTCTGGAAAGCCTGAACCCATGTTCCCTTGAGGCAACAGTCAGTGGGAAGTAAGCAGCAGCAGCCCCCTAGAAAGGGCCGGGGCCCACGTCTGCCCCAGTGCTCTGAGATTTCAGGGGCCTGCTGCAGTTACATGGGTCTCTTCCTGGCCCTGAAGACCCTTGATCTGGTAACCCGCACTGTGGGCCTCATCAAGGGTGCTAAGGATCACCATGCAGCTGCTGTAAGGAGCCTGGGAGTGGGCCCCTGACCACCCCCCTGCCCTTTCCCATTTCCTGACCTCATCAATCAGCCCCCTGTGGCCAGCCCAGTTCTCCTTGAGTGGTGGAGCCCAGCTCAGGAGCATACCTACCTTGCAGGACAGGTGCTACTGGTCAGCTCTCTGCGACTTGCTGCCATTGGCCCCCACACAGTCTTTGCTTTCTGGCCCACACCTTCTCTCATTAAAGAGGTGGAAAATGCCCAGTGCTCATCCCCAGTTCCCATGCAGCTAGGGCACTGGCAAACTGCACGGTCTTGGCCAATGGGATCTCAGAGGAATTCAGCTGAGGGCTTCTGGGCAAGGTTTCTGGAATGCCCTCTAAGACGCAGATGAGACCACCCCAGAACCATTCCAATGTCAGTGGAGTTGAATGCTGGAAAGAGGCTTGGGCCTTAAGGGCAGACAGGCCACGGAGCCAGCTCTGGGGTTACCATGGAGGATGACACAAGTTCTTATGGTTTAGGCCATATTGGTGGATATTGTGTTACATGCAGCCAACTATGTCCTGACTGCTAACCCCATTGGCAGCTGGGTCCAAGTTGAACTCCCCGACTCTAGCTTGTCCACCTTCCCCAGTGCAGAGCTGCTGCTATTGTCCCAGGTCTTCTCAGCCCCATCCCCCAACCCTTGCCTTCCAACAGCTCTCCCTCCCCCTCTCCACGTGCTCCTCTCTGCCCCTTACAGCAAGTTTCCCTGCACACGCACATGCACACGCACACGCACATGCACATATGTCCAGCCTCTCCTGAAGCCCACCCCCTAACAACAACAAAATGTCCAGTGGAGTTGGTCGGAATAGATATTACTGGTATACTTATTTTCTTTTATTCAAAAGGGAAAGTAACTGAAGTTTTACCTCTGCGACTAAATAAATAAATACTAATGAGGAGAATGTTAAGAAAGGAAATCCTATGGCGTTTTCTATCTTGAGTAAGGCACAAACCCTTTCGGAAGGAAAACAAAAATTCTCCTTAACCCTCAATGTTGACTTAAGTTGTTTCAAATCATGTTACTTGAACATGTTCAAACATTTAACTAGATACAAACACCTTATGTTTGTGGCTCTCGTTCAATTATAAATTATGAAATTAAATACAAGCAAAACTATAAAACTAATGAGAATCACATCAACAGTCCTAAGAACATGTGGCAGACTGTTCTGCAGCATGAACTTGGCCCTCCCCGGCCATGTGGGTTCCTCTGGATGGGTTATGCCCATGCCTCTGAGACCCTTCCCCTTCCAATCTCTGCCTATGAAATCCTCCTTCAGCAGCACATCATAGTGCCCCTTGGCCTTCACTTGGCACAAACACATTGTTTTAGTCATAGAAAACCTACATTTGTTCTTTTTCATGGGTTCCTGGTGACCAAGGTGATATTATTTGGTGCCAAAGGGCTTGTAAATTTAAAGACAAAGGCTGGAATCCCACGGCAGTCTCTGGTTTTATGGTTGTTATTCAGACAATCTACATAACTCACTTAGACTATTTCTGTTTAGATTATCATCAAAATTAAAACAAATAATTAACACATTCTCGTAAAGAACTCATAGATCCCAACTTGAAAAACAATGCCAAAACCAATCTCGCTGTAGAGAGAATGAAGTCACTCTGGGGAGCAGAGAAATAAAGATAAACAAGTGGGCCAGCTTCAGAAAGCTCCCTCTCTCCAAAATCTCACACATGGGGTCCTTGCGGAGAGCTTTCAATATTTAGATGCTAAAACATCTGGTTTTGAAAAACATCTGGTGCCAGCTTCGTGTATTGGTCATTGGATTTAGAAATAGAAAAAGAGAATGCCTGTTCGAATTACTTTGCTTAGCTTTTCTAAGAGTGCATCACCCGAAAGTCCCTCCAAGTTTCCCCAAATGATCACATTTTGTAAATGCTTCATGTCAGTTCTATTCCCTAAGCAGAACTACAAGCTGTCCTCCTCACTCCATTTCAATGCCACCACCCTGGCCTGGACACCACCACCTTCCTTGAGGGTGAGACTGGGTCCCAAGCCCACTCTTGGCTGCTCTACCCATGGCCTTCACAGCCTTCACTAGGCCAGCCTCTGCATGCCTCTCTGGTCTCATTTCACACACCTCCCCTTAGTTCTTGCTGCCATCATTGGAGGTGATTCTGGGTGTAACTCCCCATCTGTAGGTCTTAGGGAAGATTCCTTGAACCATTTGCCCCTGATTCTGCTGGGTAAAGCAAGCTCTCAGCTTATCCCTTTGTTCTCTCTCTCTCCAAAAGCCCTCAGATTAGGAAGGCAGCTGATCCTTCAGGTAAACAGACGTATCATCCACAGCCCCATCACCTCTGTACTAGCTGTTCCTCTTGCCATCCAGATCTCAGGCACTTTAGAACTGATGTTCCATGGCCCTGAGATTGGGTTAGACCCAAACTTCACCTTTGATTTTAGGGATATCTGTACTTTTCTCCTTCTGCCATATCAACATCTTCATCTGCTGCTCAACTATAGCCAGAAGTCTGGGGCCCCAGAATGTTCTTTCTGGTTTACTGTGTGGGTCCTTCCAGGAGCAGGGGGAGTCCAGGTTTAGCAGCCTGAGGTCCTGTCCTCACCTAACATCGTACTGGTCCCAAGGCCCCATTCTAGCCCTTGAGGTTCTGCTCGTCTGGGAGAAGAATGTGGAATTCTCTTCAGTGGTAGGAGTGGGGAGAACGCTAAGGCTGGAGGGTGAGGGGTGTGTTTGTGTGCGCACCTGCGCACGCGCGTGTGCGTGTGTGTGTGTGTGTGAGAGAGAGAGATACACTGGTCTTTGTTCTCTCTTTCAGAGAGGACTTCCTTTCTTTGTTACTCTTCCTTCTCTTTCTTCACTTTCATATTTAAAGGAGGGATTTTTAAGAAAATTGTTTTTAAATATACCTGATTTTTAAAATTCAAGCCATACTAAATGGTCTTAAATAAAAAGTAAAAGTCTCTTGCCCAATGCCTTTCTTCTAAGACCTCACTCCATAAATAACCATTTTTAAGTGGGTTTTGTTCTGCTAGAAGGAGAGGCTTCCAAGCGTCAAGTTGAAACAGATTCTCCTGTCGTGTTTTGGTTTGCTTCATATCTGGAGCATGCTTTTCTTGAGTGGTTTTGTTTTTCCTAAAGTCTTAATGGACTCCCCCCGCCCCGCGCCTTGTTTCAAGAAGAAACATATGCCTTTTCCATCACATCACTAAGATCTTCCTGCTTTTTAATCATTCTATTTGTTGAACCCAAACCATTTCCTTCTGAAGCCATTCTTTTAATCCCTCCGACTTCCTGTTCTAACTGGGACTAATTGTGTTCCAGGCTCGCCACACCACTATTATCCAGGTATTTCTTTATACATACTCCTCCCCTCCTGGATTAGCTCCAGAAAGCATACATGTCTTTCTAATTCTTAATTCTCTTTATGCTTTTCTGCAGTTCATCTACAAGTAATGTTTTTCAGAAAGTGCATGGCAGGTAAATTTATTGAGCAATTCAATATCTGTAGGTCTTTATTTTGCCTCATATTTCATCAATAATTTGGCTAGCTATGAAATTTTACATTCAGGATAACTTTCTTCTGAATTCTAAAGGCATTGTTCCATTTTATTCTAGACGCTTGCCACTCAAAATGTGGTGTACAGACCAGAAGCCTCAGTATCACCTAGGCGCTTGCTGGAAATGCAGAACCCCAGAGCCACCCAGAATCTGAATATGAACAGGATCTCCAGGGATGTGTGGGTGTGTCAAACTTGAGAAGTGTTGTTCTAGCCTTCGGCACTCCTGCTTAAAGGGTTGAGTCAATCTTATCTCTTTTCTTGGCAAGTAATCTGATTTATTTTTTCAGTCTAAGGTTTGAGGACCCTCTTTTGGTCCTTACCCAGCGATATAAAATTCTCCAGGCTGTTTTTAGGCTGTGACCCTTTCCAGTGGGTCCTGCCAATTTCAAAACTTGTGCCTCCCTTCAGATCTGGGAAATTTTCTTCTTTTCTTTCTCTAATTTTGTCTGCCTATCTGTATTTTCTGTTTTCTTTTTCAGGAATGTCATTGATTTCCCCGATTGCTCATCCATATCTTTTATTTCCTCTTTATTTCCCTTCACTTGGTTTTCCTGATCTTCATTCTGAAAAAGTTTTCTCAAATTTATCCTTCAGCAAAATTTTAAAATTTTGCAAACGTTTGATTTTAATTTACTATGTTTCTCTGCACTATAGGTTACTATGGTTTAATGCTCATTTTCATAGCAGGCTGTTCTTGTTTTATAGATGCGAATGTTGTCACAATCTCGAAGGATACTAATTAGTTTTCATTTCTCTGTTTTGTTTCTTTAAGTGCCAGCAGTTGTTTGTTCATCTTGCTCCTTCATTTTCATGTTGCTGATTTTCCTTAAATGTCTGATCATCCTCCTTAGAAAATATTATGGAATTATTGTTCATTTGCTTAGGTATGATGACGGTATTGTGCTCAGTAAGAAACTGTCTTTATTTTAGAAAATGAATGCTGAAGTTTTTACAGATGTCTGCAATTTACTTTCACATGGTTACACATGCACGTGTGTGCGCACGTGCACACACACACACACACACACACACACACACACACTAAGAAAGAGGACATTTAGGGATGCCTGGGTGGCTCAGTCAGTTAAGCAGCTGACTCTTGATTTCTACTCAGGATGTGATCTCAGCATCCTGAGATCAATCCCTGTGTTGGGCTCCA